>NW_019524228.1:4944-47444 GCF_002814215.2 Seriola lalandi dorsalis
ATGATCAGGGTGACTTTTGAACACTGGAAATAAATCATGTACTCATCCCGGCAGTAGCCCCCGTGGCACTCAAAATTTCCCTGGAATTTTCTAGTTATTATTACTCTTCGTGCCTGTTCCTGATACACGCCACAATAGCTGTGTCATCCGAGTATTTCTAGATGTGGCAGGATTGTATTTAAAGTCCGTCGTATACAGGGTGAACAGGAACGGAGCCAGAACAGTCCCCTGTTGAGCCCCAGTGCTGCTCGTCACTGTCCCTGAGACACAGTTACCCAGCCTGACGTACTGTGGTCATATTGACATGATGTTTTCCACAGGACCGGGACCCTCCCTGTTTGTAGACTTAAGTTAAGTGTCCTCTAGAGAGACTCAGCCAGCTGGGCTGCACAGTCCTTTAACAGCCTCGGACACACACCATTCAGGCCTGTTGCCTTTCCAGGACGTAGCCTCTTGAGCTCCTCCTTCACCTCCTGCGCTGTAAAGGACAGGAGACTTGACCCCAGTGTGGAGGGAGTTGCAGCTGCAGCTGAAGCAGTGGGAGAGAGAACAGGTGAGGCTGTGTCAAACCTGTTGTAGAACAGGTTGAACTCATTGGCCTTGTCCACATCACCTGATGTTGCCTGGCTGTTCTTCTCTTTATAGCCAGTGATGGTCTTCATCCCCTTCCACACCTCTCTGGTGTTTTTGTTCTGCAACTTCCTCTCTACTTTCTTTCTGTAGTCCTCCTTCACCTGCTTTAATCTCCTCTTCAGCTCATGTTGCACACCTGAGCTTCTCCCTGTCTCCATCCCTGAAGGATTCCTTTTTCTGGTTGAGGAGGGTCTTGATGTTAGTGGTGATCCAGGGTTTGTTGTTTGGAAAGCAGTGTACAGTCTTTGCTGGTATTAGAGTGTCCATACAGAAGTTAATGTAGTCCATGGTAAATTCAACCATTCTATCAAGCTCAGGGTCCTTGCTGTTTTTCCTGTGACTCCAACAATACATACCAATCTCTACACTCAAAACAGTCTTTTAGACTATTTTCATCCCTAACAAGTTGTTTGGTGTGATAAGTATCATAATTTCAATTTGCTTCCCTCATATATCATGTTTGGGCAGAAGGATGTGATGGTATAAATCAGAGGTTTAGTGCATGCATACTGTGATTTTTCACAGGTCTGCGCTGTGTCTGTGAAGCTAACACTCTTTCCAGAGCAGAGGTGTTTTTTTCCCTGTGCTCCATGTCTGTGATGATAACACCTCTTCTATATACTACTGAGCATTGATTAGATCACATATTGTGGAACACAAGTAAGAGGGCATGAACCTATGAATTCACATGTGAAACACATATGCGCAGCAGGCCTGGTACTGTATATATGAGTATGTCAGCTTGTTTAATGTATGTAATGAAGTCACGATGAGATCTCAGTTGGTTTTACTATAGTAAAATGTTTCTTTCAGGTACACTGTCAGCCATGACACAGATGACTGGGTAAAGTATACACACTGCTCTCTGCTCACATAAAATGCATGGCTGCTCCATATCCAGTATTAAACTATGGGCTGATAAAAGACAGACACTGTGGCTTAAAATTCAATCTGCATATTTGCCATACGAGGAACAGAAGATTTTTAGAGTGAAATTCCAGTTCATGTCAGGAGTTCATTTTTACTTCAGTTCAGTAAATAGTCATATTAATTCTTTCTTTCGGTTGGACTTCTTGAGAGTCCACACCATTTTAAAGACTTGATTTAAAGGTTCTATATATGATATTTGCTGCCACTCAGACCAAAACAAATACTTTGTTGGCCACACCTCCGGACTCCATTTGGACTTGGCCCGGTGAAAGCAGACTCTAATCTCACAACAAGAAGCACAACTGATTAAAACTACTGACACAAGAGAAAAAACAATCCACCCACAATATGCTCCACGGAAATGCTGACAGTTTGCCAGCTAGTGATGGAAATATTTGCAGAACAAATTCATAAAATCAGTAACAGCAAGTTAGCTAATGCCTACAGTAGCCGGTTACTAATATAAGTTAGCAGACATATAACATTATAGATAGATAGATAGCTATATAGATACTTTATTTGCTCCCAAGGGGAATTTCATGTGTCTATTTGCTCATTGTTGATAATATTAATAACAGGTAATAATAAATAAACAATAATAATTTTAATTTTTAAAATAAAATAAAGAAATTGTTTTATGTAGCCATTAAGTTAATTACACATGGAAGAGAAGAAATGCCAGTTCTGAGTCATGTTGGAGCCCTTTACCAGCTCATGGGGTTCTCCATCTCGGTAAAGCCATATCAGTATTTGCTCTGGTTCAAGGTCACACTAGAAAGAAATTCAGGCAACTTATCCACTGGACCGGCCGCAGGAATGACAGGTACAAAGAGAGGAGGTAGTAAAACCTTTAAAAACTTTAAGGATGTTTTGGGCGCCCCAGTGGCTCACCTGGTAGAGTGTGTATCATAAAGGCTTAGTCCTGCAGTGCCCAGGTTCAAATCTGTCCTGTGGCCATTTACTGCATGTCATCCCCACTCTCTCTCTATGACTTTCCTGTCTTGCTTGCACTATGGTTATCCCAATAAAAGCAACTTAAAAAAACAAAAACAAAAAGAAAACAGGATGTGATTTGAGCCATTGGCCCCCATGATAAGTCTGCCTGGGCTCTGGCGTCATCTCGTTCTTTGCCTGAGGCTTTTTTTAGCCAGAAAGAAAGGTTTCTTCAGTTGAGGAAATTCTGGAAGGTAGCTTTCACCTGAACAATGCCATTTTACCTGTGGTTAGGGTTAGGGAGGATTAATGGTTTAACAGGGTAGGACTCACATGCACTAAAATGCACGCGCAACAGAGAAGCTTGGATTACAACACATAAGTATGTAGCTCCAATCTCAATCTCAGAACATAAACACCACAGAAGGCTTGCTAAATAATGGTTTTGTAATTGAATAAAATCCATATTTTTTCAACAGCTCATTCATTAATTTATCACTTATGAAGCAGCACTGGATGTCAGCCCCGTGCATTCAGATGGTTTAAATTAGTTCATCTTTACGTAATTGTGCCTTACGTCACATTTCTCACTCAGCGAAAGAAATTACAACCCTATGCAATTGAAACCACTCAAATTGTTTTATTTGCATTTTGTTTGCTTTGCATATTGCTTTGCATATTTGGCCCCAGGGTAGTTGCTTTTGATATTATAAAAATACATGCGTACTCAGAAGACGGTTGCTGGAATTTCTTTTTGGATTTACATTGGGAAAGTGTCACCATTTGTAAGACTTTACATTTTGCTGCTGAAAGCACATTTATTGGCCTTGGATGAAAGCAGTGAGGACTGTGAAGGTTGATGGCTGTCAGTTCATTAATCATATTTTCAGGGGGAGAGTCCTTTTAGAAGATGCTTCTCCCATGTCTCTCCACAAGGGAAACACACAATACTGTGTGCATGGTGAACCAATCTAAATAAATCAATTCAGATTTTTTTTTCTTTCTGTCTCTGATGGATTGAAACAATGGAAATGAAAATCTGATTTTTTTTTAGCCTTGCATATTACATGGGTGGTAGGTTATTAACTGTTTTTGTTAGCAGTATTACTTAATAATATCTTACAATGAGGTAATTACGTTTTTCAGTAACAGGTAGTGTAAGGTATTACAGTTTGAAATTCAGTATCACTATGACTAATCTCAGTAATGCTCTGCAACTGTAACATTTTGGGAATTCCTGTCTTACCAGGAGCTGCATAGGAGGGTTGACCAGTTTGTTCCAATATGTTCAGTAAAAAGATTGGTCCAAGATATGTTAGATGCTGTAAAAGTATCAGTGCCACAGTGTGACACTTCGATCGATGATTGTGTGTTTTTAAAACTTGTTTCGGGGCTCCAGTTTACTCTCGGTGGAAGATGTATAGCTGCTGTGTTTCTGGATTAACAGCACCGCTGGACCTGTGCTCAGAAAGACGTCACAGCAGGAAAAAGGGCAAAAAGTAGCCTGTTCATGTGGTGTTGTGTTTACATGACTACCAATTGGAGCGAGAGCCAATAAATACCTGCGTCAGAGTCATGTGAATGTACCCTTTTCCATTGCAGACGAGAGCCCAGTGAAAGCAGGTTTTTTGACCAGTGGAAAAAGAGGCTTGACTTTAAATTGGCTGAGACAGTCATTGTGTTTTAGTTCCACAGCAGCTTTTCATGCAGTACAATGACAAATAGGTAAAGTGATAAGTAAGGTGCATGCATCAGTTTAATAATCATCATTTTAGTTCACCTTTTTTTTCTATTTATTTTTTTAATTTTTGTTATTTCATGTCATGTAATATATGTTAACATGCTAGTTTTTGTAAAAGAGGTAAACACTTATCCAAATCAAGTTTCAGATAACAAGAAGCAAGACCATCAACAGTAAGAAACAGTGGTGTCCAAAAATCTGAGACCACTCTGAAGCAGCTTTTTTTTAAAATCCCAAATTTGCTCAAGGCATAGGCTGCGGTTATCTTACAATCCTGTTATCTCATTTAAGTCCTAATTCCAAATCAAAAACATGTTTCACACTGCTATAACTCTCATTTACCAGTAATTTCAATTTCTGTCAAAGGTGTCATTTAGCCTAATCAGTGACAATCATTATTCCGTCTTAATTAGCCACCGATGGTTGCTCTTGAAAACTATTAGTTTCAAACTTTCACAGATGTAACGAAGTAGGAGATTCCACAAAACCTCCCCTTAAGAAAGACCAAAGGAGATAGATCGTTTCTATTCTTTCAGGCAGTAAAACCATATCACAGGCTAAATACTCCATTAATTAAAAAAGAGAAATGTGTGAAATCATGCTTTTAAATAACAGATACGGTAGTGAACACATTTTAAATTGTCCTTACCCACATGCATGGTGTCCTCAGCACAAACTCAAAATGGAAGTCTGTTACTATTAATAAAACACTATACTCACTGATGAATAGACAGATATGAGTGCTGTACATGTGCGGAAGTTAAATGTTCAGATCCAAGCTGCTGCTGCAGATTTCATTTGTTAAAGATACACCAAGGATATGTTTCCAGGCAGATTTAATAAAACTGAAGGAGGGTGGCTCAAACCATGATATAATCTCATACAGTGTGGAGTTGAACTTCATTTTTTACACAGGCAGGAGAGCTAGGCTGAAGCAATACAACAGTGAACATATGTTGACAGCCCAATAATAGATCTGGAAATTAAGATGTGACATACGACCATAGTGTTGGGGCACTCAAGAAAAGTGTTGTTCCAAATATATTCTGAACATTGAAAGCTAGTATTGATTCCCATAATTCGGCCAATAGTTGAGAGACGATTAGTTAAACCCACTTTGACTTTGTTCAAACTCTTGACAAAATTCTCCATAATATGTTGTTGTTGTAATTAAAACCTTCCAGAAATTGTTCCCTCACAACCCTAACAACCTGAAATTGTTTGCATGTATGTAAATCATCATTAGTTCCTGACTGCACTGTAAGCAGTCCTTTCTCAGTGAGGGAAATGTAACAACATCTAATTGTGAAACTGGAAAACACTGTTTGATCTGAGTTTACATGGAGAAAGCTGAAGTCTGGCTCCTTTCAGCACAGATGTTATTCTCTTTGGTTTTGATAAACACTGCGTTCTTCCTCCTCAGTTCTTCTCCTCTCTGCTCAGCTACAGTACACTCACAGTCCTGTGAGACAATCAGGCCAATCAAACGATGTTTACCAGCCATTAACATCTTCTGCTCGCCTCAATGAGAGAGGAAATGAGGAGAGTGGAAAGAAAAATCAACAACTTTTAGAGACAGATCCTTAATTATTTTTACAGGATTTTGACATTAATTAGGTTGAAATATAGTGAGGAAAGCACAAGGGAAAAGATTACTCCAACTGGGAGTTTTAAGGTAGACGGCAAGACATTTCTCCAGTGCTTAAATGTCTATCATGGGCCTCTAAGTGGGCGCTCTGCAACACAAATATTGTACCCACTGTTTGACAACTTGCATTTACAGTAAATCTGCTGGCAGAGTGTGTCTGGTTGTTCGATCTCTGTTGGTAATGAATGTGGAATGGTCTTAACTAAGAGCTTTCGAGGGAAGCAGTTATTAAACCAATAAAAAACAGTAAGAGTGAAAGTTTGCAGGGACATTAAGTAAATGTATCTGCATTTTCTTACTTTTTTTATATAATAAATAAATGATTAAAAATGTAAATATCTGTGCAGCTTTATACACAGTGTATTACTACTAATGAAAATTTGTTGTTTATCGACATCATTTTTTAGGAGATAAGGTTGTCATATCTCAACCATAACTTAATAGACCGTCATTATTCATGGTCTCCACTGGATGTCTCCAAGTAATGATCCAAAGAAATTTCTAATCAGCATGGGATTGCAATGAATATTACTTAGTGTCGTCCCAAAATGAACAAACAAATCTTTTATACCTGTAATGCGAGTTCCATATGAATCGAGTTTACACTCTCCCTCCTACTCACCTTTATATGTTACCAAGCTATCTGCTATATAGCAGTCATATACATGAAAGCACTGAAACCTTAAATAGCCTAGTGTTGCAAATTCACCTGAGTACTGTTTGACAAAGTAAATCTGCCGGCAGACTGTGTCTGGTTGTTCAATCTCTATCTTTATCTTAGCATGGTAATGAATGTTGAATCATCTTTTCCCAGCCTTAACACAGAGCGCTACAGGAATCAGTTATTAAACCAATAAAATCCACTGACAGTGAAAGCATTTGCTAGTTATTTTGATTAATAAAAAAATACAATAAAATGAATAAAGCATATATTGCAGAATATGGTGTGAAGGGGAAAAACAAAAACGCAAATAGGAATTATTTACTACCTGAACTGTCCTGAACCTGACCTGTCTTCACCCAATCAATGATGTGTAGCTTATGTACAAAAGAGCATATATTTAACCATAATCATAGAAGCATTTCCTCATGTCTTCTTTTGCAAGGTTAAGCAGTTTGAATGAAGTCCACAGCCATGCTAGCAGAGGGTAAATAAATCACAACCAAATACAGAAATGCACGGTAGATTCAGCAAACAAATAAATAAAACCAAACTGCATCAATTCTTGTATCTGGTTGTGTTTTCAACACTTTACCCTAATTGCAGAGCATTTCTGTATTTGGTTTTATTTTCTGTATTTGCAGTGTGTTTTTTATTTGGTAGAGATTTGTGTAGCCTATTTGGTTGAATTTTCTGTTTTTTTTTTCATGTTGTTTCTGTATTTCTGTTTAAAAATCGTCTCGGTATTGGAATGTGATTTTTGTATTTTCAGCATGTTTTCTTTATTAACTTGGCCGATGAGGTTATGTATTGTAATTAATTGAATTTACAACTTCAACTCAAGTCTCACTTGAGACTTGACTTGAGACTCAAGAATTTTTATTTAATACCTTCGCAAAGGAGGTGATGTGTTCACCGATGCCTGTTTGTGTATTTATCATCAGGATTACTCAAAAAGTCCTGAACCGATTTGCAGTGAACTTGATGGAGGGATGGGACATGGGCAGATCCGAATCATTTAGTATGACTTTAACTTTTTTCTTTGAAGTCTGGTTTATGTTGTTTGACAATGGTCTATGTTTGAAAATGTTTTCTGCATTTGGTTGTGTTTTATGTATTTGTAGCATGTGTCTGTTTGATTGTATTGTCAGTATTTGCACCTGTAAATAATGTTTGGTTGTGTTTTCTGTGGTTGCCCGAATTTTGTCTAAATGCTGCTCATGTGTTGCATAATTGGTTGTCAAATGTTTTTCTTAGTTTTATTGTGTTTTGTTCATTTGTATGTGTTTATCCAAGTTGCATGGTATAGAACGTCTCAACACACAACCACAGCCCCGGGCTTTGGTCCAGACCACTACGAACTGTGCAGAGACTCATCAGTCAGGTCAATCTTCCAGCAACTGGTGACTGATGGAGTTCAATAAAAGTAATAAAATACTTCAGGAAAACATCATGAGTCCAGTAAAACAAGTCATTGAAAACTTTAACAGACACATAAGTGGAAAAATAAAGAAACTGGGCCCTTAAGCTTGAGAAAGGCCACATAACTAAGGTGACCTCTGGCTAGTACACCAATCCGTACTACTAAGTAGAAAGCCTTTTCATACATAGCTGACCCTGGATTTTAAGTGATACCACACAATAACCAGAGTTCGGGGCTAAGAATCAGATAGCAAGGTACACACAAAGGTCTTAAATGAAAATAAAAAGTTTTTAAGGTGTCAAAACTCAGGAAGTATCTTGGATTACAGAGTACAGGGTTAAATCATACCTACAGCTTTCTGACTTTGATCTGAACTATAGTTAATAAAACGTTTTCTCGCATGGATTCACACTTGGAGTTTTGGCAAGAGAGTGAGTTCAAAAAGTTTTATCACTCACCAGTTCTTGTAACTTTACTTAAGCATGACATATGTTTCAGCACACTTTGCCTTTGTGCTTTTACAATAAATATCAGTTCTCAGAACAACAAGTGGATGCATTGCTATGACATTTTATACGGACATTTATGGTCCCCAGAGGATGAAGCCTAATGCCTTTTCCCCCTGAGTTATCCTTCAGTTCCACCATGATGTTGACATGATTTGTAGCTTTGAGCGAAATGACTATAACAACAATGAGATGGATTGGCAGGAAACTTGATACATACATTCATGTTCCCATCAGGTTGAATAATTTCATTCATTAGGTCAAAATCTAATTTTAACAATACTTATATACCTTAAATACAAATAATACTGACATCCCCATCAGTGTCAGTTTTTTTATTTTTTTATTTTTTTTATATATGCTAATTTTTTATTTGAACATGGTAAACTTTTACCAAAAATGATACCATCGAAACATTACCATTGTTATTGTGAGCATATTAGCACATTGACGTAGTGTTTGTGTGTGTGTGTGTGTGTGTGTTTGTGTCAACATGGCAAAATGAGGTCCTCGACACACCTACTGTAGCAGGAACTACACCACAGAGGTGGTTTTGAAAAATTTGGCAGGTTTATACAGTATGTCTGTCTGACTCAGCATGATAGTGTCACAGCCTGCAAGATACAGTCATGAAACCACAGGTGTGTAGTTGGGATCAAAATGAAGGCCGAGTTCAAAGATGAGTGTGAGAATGTAATAATGTAATCATGACTCAGTTATCATGGGTGGCAATGGCAACATGTTGACAGGTGCACCGCAAGATAATCTCTACTTGTATCTAGTTTATATAAGTTGAAGGAATTTGGCAAACCCATCATAACATTAAAGAAAAAAAAAACTCAAAGGCAACAGAGAAGTCTTATGCTTATTTTTGCTTCTGAAACATTTAAACATGTCCGCTTGATCCACCAAAGGAATATGAGAATTTGTGATGCTGAAATAGTGTCAGGATTCTGAGGGGGGATTTATGAATTTGTCCAATGAGATAACTCATATTACAAGATGTATAATAATAACAGAAACATCTTTCTTTCTGGACAAACAAGAGAGGTCAGTTAGAATTATTACTGTTATTCATCTTATCATAATTTTATTGAAGCATGTCTCCTTATTAATCTATATTACTGTTGTAATTTAAACATCTTGTGACATGATTGAGATGAACTGAACACACTTCAGTGACAAATAGTAAACACAACCAAACAAAGGGGTATGTAAATACAAACCAGTGAATAAATGTGTAATAGAGTTTTAAATCTATATTAAAGATGGTATGCAAGACCTAAAACAGATGAACTGACTGAGCAGTGAGTCAAATTTTTGAATTTTCAATTAAAATAATCTTCAAAGTCTCTGGACCAAACTGAAGCAGGACTTACTCCCATCACCAGGTATGTTAGTGCACTCATCTGGTGCCACTCTTGTTCAAATGTTCCTTACCGGAGAATAAATGTCCCAGCTAGGTCCCACCAGATTTTGGACTGCAAACGATACATTTCAATGCAGGTGCCCCAATCAGTAGATTATCTTATAGAGACTAAGCGCGTTTCAAAGTAGAACCAGAGGGTAAAATAATGGAGGAAGCTGTCGTAGCAGCTGTGTTGCACCATGTGATTGTATGTAATCATGAATGAAACTAGCAGCAACCAATGGTAGCCTTTTTTCAAAAGCTGCAAGAAGTCTGCGGTTCCACCTATTCTGTGAGATTTCACTCTGCAATTTTCAGGTGTGATCAGGCGCCAAGGTTGGATGATAATGATAATAATTTTCGATAAATGTTCTGTACCTATTCTGCATTTGGGTCAAGTCTCTGCACAATCACCCTGCAATTGGCTTATGTAGCTGCGTAGGGTCATAATTTTGAGAACAAAATAAAAAATAAAAAAAAAGAGTAAAAATGAGCGACTGTGAGAAGAGTCACACTGCTGCACAACATGATGAATCTGTGGCAAAGAGCGGTCACATTTTGGTTTAGAAATGGTTTTGGTTTCTAAAGCTGGATAATTGGTGGAGTGATATCTGTTCAGGTGACATGTGCTGATGCAGACAAGAAACAAAACCAACCAATTCCACCATTTAGAAAAGTAACATTACCCATCCATCACCCCAGTATACAGAAAGCCTGTGCTCTCAAACTGCTCCCACACCAGCATTTGCAGCCAAGCTTGCGAACAAGCCTCTTGTGGTAACATTAACTCAAACGCCAGCAGCAGTCGCTCGTGTCTGCCTTTTCAGTCAGTGCCCCATATGATAAGAGCTCAAAAAGAAGCAGAGAGACAGGAAGTGCAGTTTCATATATTATAGACAGAGGAGTAGATAAACTGGGTTTCAAAAGCTAATGAAAGTGGTTAACTCTGGGTATAAAGTCCCAGGACAGAAACATATTTCAAAAAAAGAAGTGCCTCTGTTTCATGCAGAATGCAGAGGAAAAGCGGAAGAGCAGCTTTACACAATTTGCCACCACTGACATGTTTTCTAGCTACACGGCAGAGCCTTACACAAGCCTAATAAGAATAAATGTTGTAGCGTGCTGGTTGTGGAGAGTGTCAAGTTATTTATTCAAAAATAAATGATTGTTTAGAACCATAACAAACGGTGCAATTTCTATAGGATTCAGTCCTAAAGTGAAAATACCCATTGGAATTCAAATTAAATGCGCTGGTGGAGTAAGTGTGGAGCATCCTTGTAAGCAGTACATACAGTTTTACACAGCATAAAACATTATGTGTATCCTTGAGGTCTAGAAAACATGTTGAATGCATTTCCTTTTTCTTCATTTTTCCTTTTTTCCTTATTAAACATTGTTGTTGATGTTTGGTTGAATGTAGGTTATGACATCAGGTACCAAATTCAATGTCAGGATGACTAATGCTGAGGTTAATTTGACATAGAATATTGACAACAGCTGACATTGATATATTTCATGCCAACGCCATCTTGACATATAAAATATCAACATTACAGTCCTGAGCAAAACATCTGCTAAACATCACAATATCGGTTTGGCAGCGTTGGGTTTTGATGTCAACCCAATTTTGATTTACAAAATTTAACATCTGTCTGACGTGAGAGTTGTTGGAGTGTCCACGTTACACTGATGGCCGCCGCCTGCTGGGAGAGTCCTCTATCCTCAGTAGTTGTTCGTCCCTACCCTCTGATATAAGTACGGTGACATAGCGCCCCTTCTGCTGGCCTGAACTTTTGTCGTCATGGTTCCAGGAATAAAGGTGTGGTCCAGGTTGTGGAAAAGGTTTTGGGTTAAAACACCTTCCTTAAGGTCAGTTTCATACGGGTAACTAACAGCAGTCTCCTGTGTTAATGTCCTGTGTGTTGTCCATCCACCCCAACCTCCTCTTAACACTGACTTTGTCGCCCCTTTATGTCACCTGACTTCCTCCTTTGCTATCATCATAATTACTACAGCAGCTAGACGTTGCCTAACAAGAAAACATAACTATGAGTTGTAATAAGCTGCTGCACAGATGACCTATTGGAATGTTTTTCACATGAGAGGACTGTCTCTGCATTTCTGTGTTAGCTCTGAATCTAGGTACACTGGCCTTTAATGTAAGGCAAAGAAAAATCTTTTTTTTTTTCTAACAGCATCATTACATTCTCTGGTTTCTGGTGTATGGAGCAATTCTCAGCTGTAGCGAGCAGATGTTTGCATGAATTAAATATTTTTTGAGGCTGAAGTAGAGCGGCAGGGTATCAACTGCAAAGCCCTTTTTTTTTGTCCCTGCTTAAAAAAAAAAAAAATGCAATAAAAAGCACAAACCTGAACTAGTGTACTCATCATGGACATGCCTTACATTATTTATCACAGTGCATCTCTCCAGGTCACAAACGTCAATGCCATGGACAATTCACATTAGAAACCACAGAGTCTTGTTACATGTATCATCAATACAGCAGATGAATGAGAATAGGAAATTTTTTTCGCATGCAGCTACACTGTGCAATTAACATTCATTGTGCAGGAAGAGAAAAGATTCAGTGCTTTATAGCAGACCTCCTGCTGTTTTGGTTCATAATAGATGTACCAGAATCTTTTAAAACAACATGTCGAGGCTGAAGCGCACTGGTGTCATTTAGAGAACTGTAGTTAGCCATTGTTGGTTGCTGACAGACCACAATGAGCTCAGTTCAAGGTCAGGACTTCTGAGGGAGATGGAAATCAATAGGTTTGCCTTGTTACTGGATAGGTGCCAGTGTGGGGAATGCTGCTGTTTGTGCACTTTGGGAAAGTCTATTGGCAAAACATCTGATATGTTCCTATGGATATTTAATCTGAGTGAATAAAAACACCACAAATATATCAAAGCATGATCTTAAGATACAACATTTTATTATCAGTCTTAAATATGAGCACACACTTTTCATCAAGAAAATACATAAGAACCAACAATCCTTTACAATGCGGGGGAGTCAAATAGCATGACGTCTCCCTCCACTTGTGAACAATCCGGTTTAAAGAGAGCTCTGTGAACTTGTAGCCAGGCAAAGGGCAGAATTTTATTTATGTGAATCATCCAAAATAAATCTCATGGGATCATGAGACTACTTCATGCGTCTGCTATGATAATAACCCCCCTGGACGCTGAGACAAAGGTTTGATTTCTCATGTCTAACCAAAGTTCACATCCAAAAATGATCCCTTCCAGACTGCAATGCAAATCACACAAATGTCACAACACCTAAAATTAATAGCACTATCTGATAGGTGCAACACAAACTCAGTCATTTTTCTTAAATGGTATCAAATTTTCTTCAAAGACTTCTCTCTTGCCTTGCACACATAAAGACAAAGAAAATAAATGTACCCATAGCTTTTTTTTTTTTTTTTTTTTTTCCAAAAATCAGTCCATGTTCCAACTGGACCCATGTTTGCTTGGGCTGAGAGAAAGAATGAGCCCTGCAATCCCTATGCAGTCTTCAAACAGAGAGTGGAATTGGTCATATCAACATAAATATGCAGTGCTACTGCCAAAATATAAGCCTTCATGGGCTGTGATTCAGAATTGGCTGACTGGAGTCAGACAGAAACAGGAGAATTTATGTGTATTCAGGCCTTTTCAGTGCAGTTTCCAAGCTGAACTTTGGAGGCAAATCAGAAATATTTTACCAGTGTATTTCTGAGATCCTCTCCCCGGGTTGCTAGGCTTTATCATTATAAGTTTGGCTTGAATGGGACTTACAGTGTGTCTTGCATATCCTTTTTTAAAAGTCAAGCTTGGAGGGAATTTGGAACATTTGCATTTGCTCTAATAAGACAGCGGAGAGGCTGACTTTTTTTAATGTCATGCAGAAAGAAACTGTAGTACAACTGTCAACTGTTTGTCTGAGAAATGATGAATTATTTTCACTTATAGAAGTTGCTTATTTCACACTGAAATATGTATGTTATCTGCTGCGGAGTTCTCCCATAATACATCGAAAACACTGGTGCTAAGTAAAATAAAAGGCTCCAGGTCAGAAAAAAAAAAAGAAGCAGCCTGCATAGGATTTCTCCAGTCTTAATACATGTCTGGGACAGCAGGTGAAAAAAGGAAATGAAGATGATGCTTTTCTTTTGGCTGTGCGCCGCTCAGACCAACCAAGGCCTACACCTTAGGAAATGTGATCTAGTGGGATTTCCAGCAGCGATTTGACAGTGACAGCTTTCAATCTCCAATGGAAAGGCAGGACACCACATCCTCAGATCCCAGATCAGACCACTCTTTGCCTCCATCCTGCTTCCTCAGCTCAGTGTGCAACAATTTGTTTGTGACCACATATCTCATCAGAGTTCATCAGGATATTAATGTGCTACCATAGTGACCATATAGCATTTCTATTATTGAGTGGATTATTAAGTTAAGTCAGCTGTACAACCAACTCCACACATCTGGTTATATATGAAAAAAAAAAACTTTCATTTCCATTTAATCTAGGAATGCATAACATGTTATATATTGCCAGCAGCCCTGCTGGTTTGTACAAATCTGCCTGTGCTCTAAAGCTAAGCAACTTATATGTGTCTGTCCTCAGTAATAGTGTGCTTGACTTGAGAAATGATATTTTATTGCATTTGAAATGACATAAAAAAAGAAAAAAAAAAGAAAAAACACAATTATCAAGGACAAAGCAATAAACTGCATAAACATTCAGCTGTCTGTGCTGTCCTTTCAGAAACCTGTGGAGCTCTAAGATACACCTACTGACTAATACAGCTGTGTGGCATCGCATGGGACTTCTGTGAATGTGCATCGCTTACACTGTCGTTACAATGCACACAAATGGACATCCAAAAACTAGATCTAAATATTACTTTGACATTACTTTAAGGTGGTAAATAATTCGACACATTGCTGAACAACTGCTCAGAGGTAGTAAAAAAAAAATAAAATAAATGACCCAGTTTTTACAATGTGTGCTTGGCTGTTCTACAAATTAAATGTAGGCAGAGATATAGGATAATGTGTGTGTGTGTGTGTGCGTACGTGTGTGTGTGTGTGTGTGTGTTAATTGATATTTCCAGGCAAACTATTAAGCAAGATTTTTTTCACGTTCAGTTCCTTTTCAGCCTTTCAAGTGAACTCAGAGTGATGAGGCTGTGATTGTTTGTGGGAATATTGATAGCAACTACTTTCATCTGTGGAGGGCTCCAGCACAGACCTCCTTGGGAGGTGGTCTTAAATGTGGTTAATCTTGTGGCAAAATGACAAAATAGACGTGAGATCAGTCCCGCCATCCTTCAAGCC
Organism: Seriola lalandi dorsalis; assembly: GCF_002814215.2. Classification (NCBI taxonomy): domain Eukaryota; kingdom Metazoa; phylum Chordata; class Actinopteri; order Carangiformes; family Carangidae; genus Seriola; species Seriola lalandi. Next base: position 20,163 of record NW_019524228.1, read on the forward strand.
AGGATGGAATAATTACAGTGTCATTTCCAAACATCACTGTGCTGGAGATGAATAACAGTCCGCAGTGTCTGTCTCTCTCTCTCTTCCTTTGTGTTGTGTGTGAAAACAAACGGTGATTAGCCTGTCAGATTCAGCTGATGATTACCCTGATCAATTTCAATAATGGCCCTATCTGTTTCATGCCTTTTTGATTTGGATATTGGCTCTTTTTCTTCACATCAAGGAGCACAAACGTTGTTATCCCCAAGAGCTATAAAGGAAAAATTGAGGTACACATGGACGACAGACTAAGACCTCACCTGAGCACAAGGCAATCCAGGAAAAAGAAAAAGATCAGTATTTTCTTTTAAAAGAGGAAAGGTGATCGTGAAGGGAAGGGAAGCAGATCACTGGTTCTGTCTCGCTCGCTCTGTCCTGTCAGACCCCGCTCAGTGTCAACTGAGGTCGTATTAATTTAAAAATCCTTGCCCCACCACTACACAGACACACACCAATTGGTTTTAATCCACTGTTCCTGTTTGATGTTGTTTTAATGCAATCCTACATGTGTTTTAGTGCTGCACATAGTCCAGTGATGTGCAGTGCAGCTCAGTCAGTAGATGGTTGTGTTGTGTTTGATGTACACTGACAAACAGATACTGATGCATTCATCATGAGATTCATGATATTTAAAAAATACTTTTCCACATTACAATACCAGAAGCCTAACACCAAATCTTGCTTTCATTGTTGTTGTCACTCAGCTCTTTTCCACCGCTGGGTTGAACCTGAGTGCGGCCTGGCAGTTGTTGTGAATCACTTGCCAACACAAGAGATACAAGATACTGGCTTCAATTCTCGCTGCCGTGTTGTGAGAGGTTACTGATTGTTGCATAAAATCCTGACGTTCACAAGAAAATAAGGTAACAGGTCTGTTGTTTGTTTACAGCCTCTGTGATGCTCTGTCTGCACTGATTTTATTCCACAATAAAACACAGAGATATGATTTTCTTCTTTTCTTATATATCCTGTCTTTCCTGATAATGCAGGCTATATATCAAGTGATAAAAAGCAGTTGTAGCCTTTTCGCTCAGTCCTCTGATCAATCTCTGTTATTGCAATTGGCTCACATGCCGCACAGTGAGCCTGCAATTCTATCTTTTTCTTTTCAATAAAAGCTGGAAATGTCACGTTCAGATGGACATTTCACAGTCATGAACCACATACTGTACATTTTGGTTTAAAGGTATCAATGATTTTAGATTTTTTTTTTTTTCCCAATTAACCCCCATCTTAAACCCTTATGAAAACACAGCATGTTAACCCTCTTGTTTCTGAAAAGACAATACTATGGAAGTGTTGGTGTTTTGGTTGGTGTTGAGACAAGGAAACAAATCTGTGAAGTAAGGTGGTAACTAAATGTGTAAAGTCTTTGGGTTACTGGTGTCTAACTACATGCATAAAGTGTTTATTTTCATTTTAACATGATCTTACTGAGTTGTCTCTAACCTTACACTGCTGGTTTGGAACATGAACAGGAACGTTTTCGCAAATAACTGTGTCGTGTAGAAATTGCATGACGTTCAAACAAGTAGAAACGCATTAATAAATTTGCATTACTTAAGTCAGACATTGACTCCACACGTGGAGTAAACTCTCGCTCCATTTGAACTACATAATTATAACATAATTATTCTTGACACCATTATTGTGTACAACTGTACTGGTAAAGAAAAAAAAAATACAACAAAGACGTTAAACTAGGATATTCAATCCTAATTAATTACAACATTATATTTTCCTTTGTCAAAAAATTTAAAACTAAACATGACTGGAAAAAAAAGAAAATTAAAAGATTAGCATATCACAACCGCAAGTATATCACTATAATGCTGGGAACAAAAATACATGAAGGTCAAAAACAATTCTGCTTTCAACAACCAGACTGAATGATAATTATTATACATTAAAATATGATAATACCAGGCTTTCAGCCTCGGGGTAACCTAAATTCCTACTGCTTCACTGTCTCGGTTTGACTTTGAGGTATTTAACATTCACCTCTCATACGTGCCATAAATTTGCCTTTTCCTGGAGTTGAGATGAATATGCAATGCAGTTAAAAATTAAGACAAATCCATCTGAATAAGAGACACCTCATTTTAGAAAATCCTTTCTTTTCCCGAGACACACGTAAAAAGAGACAATCCAGAGTAATATAATTTAAAGAGAAAAATATTGAACACAAATCAGTTAAGGTGTGAAACTTCTGTTACATCCTTAAAAAGGAAAATAAAATAAAATAAAATAAAATAAAATAAAATAAAATAAACAACATTTTGTTATGTACTTATCTAGTGTATCAACATCATGACGTAGCTTGGTACTTCATGCACTCACTGTGCATCAGTTTATGGTTCTGGTTCAAAACAAACAAAAAAAACAGACGCACCCACGCACGCACATACACACACACACACACACACACACACACACACACACACATACACATACACGCACACATCACTCGTGTTCAAATCCATTCCTCTTCAAAACCTGAGCAGGAATGGCAGAAACACTATGAAGAGGAGACAGGTGTGTGAGTGCACTCCCATCGCGCCGCCGCTGCCATCCTGAACTGCTCTCGGCCCTGACAGGAGGGAGAAAGAAAGAAGAAGAAGAAGAAGAAGAAGAAGAAGAAGAAGAAAAAATAACACCTGGGTAAGTTCCTCCACTGGTCATTGTTTTTTTCTGTTGTGTTAGCGCCACTGGGGGTAAATTATTAAATTAAGTTCTTATCTGCTGATAACAATTTATTGGCTTAATAACCTTACAGCATTTGTGATTACTGTGACTTGTAGTTTGATGATGTTTGCATGAGAACACAAGGTGACTGCTTCACATTGTATTTTCTGCATAAAAACCAGAGTACATAATTAGTGATTATAGCTGAGTCACTGATTACAATTAATGTTTAGAATTATTGGGGATTTGGAGGTATGGATAACAAGGTTCTATTAGTGACATGGCATCAACACGAGATTATGAAAGTTATCAGATGTTTTCCTTACTTTCATCCCTGCTCTGCAGCTGTGATGCGGAGCTATCGGCCTCCACAGAGTTTAACATATAAAAAACAGTATGTACATTATGTCCATTTTGTAGAGTAACACTATGCTTCATCTGTAAATTAGGCAAACCTGTCTCCTAAAAATTGATTTTTGTATGTTTTGAGGTAAACAGAATGAGGTCTTACTTTCTTTCAGCATAAATAACAAACATTTTAATGAACATATCTGTCAAGTTGCAAAATGTCCATACTGAATGTATGAAATGAATGCATTTCCATTCCATGGTTAGGCAAATATTGTGGTCTTAATTAAATAAAGTCAACATTGTTTTTGTTTTGTTTTTTTTGTTTTTTATTTAACTAAGACCATGATTTTTTCCTAATCTTAAAGTGTTTTTATTGTATCAACCTAACCACTGATGGGGGGTCAGGATGAGAATCCAAGTCTCTGGTGTCAAAGTCCTGAACTTCATATGCCCATCATACCACCAACACAAAAACATGTGGCACTTCCTTCATTGGAAAAGGACATATACAACACTGATGATGTGGAGTAGCTCAAGGTTCTATCCTAGGTTCTCCTTTGTTTTCGATCTATGTTCCTGTTGACATCATTATTAGTGCTTAACATATGCAGCTGGAGCTGCTTGTATATGTAAAACAGTTTATTTCATATAAAAAGGTCATAAGAGCATCACCCATTTGGTTTTATAATATTATGCGTTATACTTGCAGATTTATTCTAGCTAAAGTCTGGATCTTTGTGATACAATCAGTACATAACTGACAGGTATCATGTTGTGAAATATTGTTCTCTCATGTAGGCAGGTAAACCATATCCAGGAAGCAATCATTGTTGGGAACTATAAATAAACAGCACATATAATGACAATGACGTATACAGTAAAAGCTTTGATTAGGAAGCAGAATGTGAACTACATTTAGTGCTGCATATAGCACCTGTTTTTTGGGTGTGATGGTCACAATGACATGGTCTGCAGCATCAAATGCTGTACTAAAGTTTGACAGGATTAGAAGTGGTCATTGCCCAGCATTTATTGCTTCTAGACCATAATCTTGTCTTTAATAAGGACTGAGAACTGGTCTATTAACCCACAGGCTTTTTTTAATGATGCTTTGACTTGCAGGTTTACTTTGGTCAGTTGTAGCTGATTGGCTGTCAGCAACTATAGTGCTACTATCAATGTTTCCTGAATATTTGCCCAGATCCTAACGCATATAATAATATATATACTACATAGAGTGTAAAATAAAGTATGTGCAGAACATACAGTGATGTAGCACGCTTTTTGGAAACACGGCTTTTGTGCCTGGTGCTCTTTTATGTATCAGATAAATAATTCTTAGATGTAACAAAAATGTAAGCCAGACTTTCAGTACTTTACATTAAATTTAAGCTTTATCCTTTAGTTTTTAATGCACCTGCAGTATTCTAGTATTACTAGTGTGTGCACAGCTTTTAAGAACACCGTAAGAAATTCACAGGGAATTCATCTACTACTAAAATATAATACAATTGTATGATGCAACAGTGAAAAGACATAATATTTTCATCATGCTCTTTTCAGGGATGAGGCAAGTTCCATCTAAATGAACGCATTGTATGAGGATTGAGGACAAATTTTAACTTTTTACTTTGAAGCTTGTCACACAATGACTACTCATTTCCCTTGGATTTCCATGAGTTCACCAGTTTCCTTTGGGGCATCTATCCAATTACCCTGCCACAGTGGATTATCCCTAATCCTGCATATGGCTAATTAGAATAATGACGTTCACTCATAGTCAAAATCAAGGCCATTAATACAGTTCTGTGTTGTTAATGGAGTGAGTTTCCTTACAAGATGGTGCAACCAGAACTCACAAGGACGCATTAAATGACAAGATGGGGGAGGTGTTTATCTTTGCACTATCACCACAGATCCATATGTTTAAAAACTGGTTCTAAAAACATGTAAAGGAATAATCTACACCAGGCATCTACAATCTACAGCCACTATTGCAGATACAAGAAACATTTGTGCCAACAGTGAGTTTTTGGAGCTCTCTCTGTGTTTGCTTTCGCTATTACGTTTTCTGTGTAGGATGGACAGTTCAAATACAGCAGGTGGAAACAGTCACATAAGCACAAATGATGATAAAAAAATATGACAAATACTTACATGGGAAAAAGAGCATGCAAAAATCAAAATGAAGCCGATGTCACACAGAGAGGCAGTTAGGTTTGCAAAGGACAAAGATGAAACATGGTTAGTGCAACAGGGCTACATTGACCATTTTCACAAAGATACAAAGATTGCCACCAAACAGCTCTAAAATATGAATTCATAAAGGGAACAAAGAGTCATTAAAACAGTACAGTCCTGATAGGAATAAAGAACCAAGAAATTATTTGTCTCTTCTTGTCAAATACAGAAGAAACACAACGCTATAACTCCAGTGACACTGGAGCCTGACTTCCTGATTGTGAAAATGGCAATGTTTGTCATGTCCGAGCATGCGGTTAATGCTTTCGACCCACAACAGCTGAAGTGCATGCTGGTGCAGAATACTAACCTTGCAATAGCGTTGAGCTAGTGGGTTCAATTACCACTACACCAGGGGAACAAATGAAACAGAGCAACATATTGGAAACAGAACAGCAACATATCATTGACAACACTTGTGAAAAGCATGAAAAGTATGCTGCTGAATGGACTTTAAACTGGTGCTGAACAGGTACTGAAGAGGTCAAACTGATAATAGTCCCAACAGCCATTCATCAAATCACAAGTCCATTTCAAAGGTTTAACACTACACTATTTTAATTCTCACTACGGCTACCACACTACAGTGTTGATAAGTTAATGATATGCACGATTCAGTTTTTTTGTGACACCTTTGACTTTTGACATGTGGTTATTTCTTTGGTGTGAAACAAGGCCCCGGGAATGACGCCAACATGTGATGCCAGGGGTGGAAGTGATGACTTACATTTTCTCTCGTTACTTTACTGTACTGTTTTGTTTTGTTTTTTTGGGGGGGGGGTGAATATTTTTTTTCATGTCAAGTATGGTACTTTGCTGCAATTAAAGATGCAATCATTAAAACCAAGTCACATAATAAAGTCATGATAAACCATGTGAGTATGCAACAAAAGAGAGGAGCCGAATCAGCATCTGCATCAGAGAAGAAGATGATGGTGAGTGTGCGGCTGCAGGAGGCAGACCCAGCTTCATGTCCAGAGAGTTCACATTCTCAACTCTCAGTCTAGATATACTATATTGCCAAAAGTATTCACTCACCCATCCAAATAATTGAAATCAGGTGTTCCAATCACTTCCTTGGCCACAGGTGTATAAAATCAAGCACCAAAGCATGCAGACTGTTTCTACAAACATTTGTGAAAGATTGGGTCGCTCTCAGGAGCTCAGTGAATTCCAGTGTGGTACTGTGATAAGATGCCACCTGTGCAACAAGTCCAGTGGTGAAATTTCCTCGCTCCTAAATATTCCACAGTCAACTGTCAGTGGTATTATAACAAAGTGGAAGCGATTGGGAACGACAGCAACTCAGCCACGAAGTGGTAGGCCACGTAAAATGACGGAGCGGGGTCAGCGGATGCTGAGGCGCATAGTGCGCAGAGGTCGCCAACTTTCTGCAGAGTCAGTCGCTACAGACCTCCAAACTTCATGTGGCCTTCAGATTAGCTCAAGAACAGTTCGTAGAGAGCTTCATAGAATGGGTTTCCATGGCTGAGCAGCTGCATCCAAGCCATACATCACCAAGTGCAATGCAAAGCGTTGGATGCAGGGGTGTAAAGCACGCCGCCACTGGACTCTAGAGCAGTGGAGACGTGTTCTCTGGAGTGACAAATCGCGCTTCACCATCTGGCGATCTGATGGACGAGTCTGGGTTTGGCGGTTGCCAGGAGAACGATACTTGTCTGACTGCATTGTGCCAAGTGTAAAGTTTGGTGGAGGGGGGATTTTGGTGTTTGGTGTGGGGTTGTTTTTCAGGAGCTGGGCTTGGCCCCTTAGTTCCAGTGAAAGGAACTCTGAATGCTTCAGCATACCAAGAGATTTTGGACAATTCCATGCTCCCAACTTTATGGGAACAGTTTGGGGATGGCCCCTTCCTGTTCCAACATGACTGTGCACCAGTGCACAAAGCAAGGTCCATAAAGACATGGATCAGAGAGTTTGGTGTGGATGAACTTGACTGGCCTGCACAGAGTCCTGACCTCAACCTGATAGAACACCTTTGGGACGAATTAGAGCGGAGACTGAGAGCCAGGCCTTCTTGTCCAACATCAGTGTAACCTCACAAATGCGCTTCTGGAAGAATGGTCAAAAATTCCCATAAACACACTCCTAAACCTTGTGGAAAGCCTTCCCAGAAGAGTTGAAGCTGTTATAGCTGCAAAGGGTGGACCGACATCATATTGAACCCTAGGGATTAAGAATGGGATGTCACTTAAGTTCATATGCGAGTCAAGGCAGGTGAGCCAATACTTTTGGCAATATAGTGTATGTTTTAAATGTTTACATTCACTGACCGAGTGACAGGGGGAGCGAGTGGTGTGTTCACTCCTGGACAAGCAGTTTGTGAACAGCAGAAAAATGCACAATGATGATTAAGATCAGCATTACCTTACATTATTTAGGTAAAAATAAAAAGGATGCATCTTCCTTAATTAATCACTGATTTTATGCATCACTTAGTGATGATGCTAAAGGACCCAAGTCAAACACACCAGTGATGTGTGTGACTGTTATGCTCACTCAGGATCTTCTACCTGGTGGAGTCTGATACTGGACTCACAGATGGCGCCCTTTCACTTGAATGAAAATTGCTCACCTGGTGCATGACCCAAAACATTTTTTTATCATCCAGGTGTAGTACTGCATTATACGACCCACTGGACATATGCATTAGTGTTCCTGCTAGGCCCTTACACTTAAAAAAATATACAAAACATAATTCACTTTTCTAGGCTCTGGGAAAGTTTTACAAATACAAAACCTCCATGGACTAAAAATTCTAGGAATAAAAAGTAAAAAACAATCTTGCTTGCAGTTGGACGTGTCCTGACTAAACTTTTATGGATGTGTCTTTTATAATGGTGTTCTGTGGGGAAGATGTTTTGTTTGTAATACCATGAACGGCCACTGGGACAAATTAGCAGCAACACTGAGTCTCAGTGCCGTATTCCACCCTTATCCACCTTCAGTGACCTTTCTGCTATTTTTGACAATTGCTATCGTGACTGCAGAGCTCATTCAGGGATTCAGTGTTTGAGAATTTTAAGGAGCGCAGTGAGACAGAGAGCATCAGTGGACGGCTTTTATTTTGCATTGAGAATGAATGAGCAGAGGAGTTAAACCTAGAGCAGATTGTGGACTTTGCAGGGCAAAGACTCACAGAATGACATTCAGACAAGGGAAGGCAACAAAAAATGTTTTTTGTAAATCACTGCTCAGAGGATAATATCAACAGCTACTGTGTTGTCTAGCAATGGAGCGTTTTGTTTTTGTACTACAGTCTGTGCAAAAACTGTGCAGGCTTTCTTTTTGCTGTGCGCGGCTGCAGCAAGTCTAAGCGGCTAAAGACTTTTTTTCCACTTATTTCCTCCACAAGGAAAACAGAAGTTAAACTGTAAATTTCACAAAATATATTAGCGAAATTTAAACCATCAGGTACAACTAAAAATTTTAAATTAAATTATTTGTCACTGAAACATAGAAATAGTCCTCTCTGTAGTATAAATGTAACAGATTCCTGTACTCACCATACAGAAGGAAGCTTGTGTTTGAGCTCCCAAGTTTGTTGACGGCAACACAGGTGTAGTTCCCGTAATCTCCGTCAGACACGTTAAAAAATGTCAGCTTGGACAGTGATCCAGTGTTCACAATCTCCGTGCCGTCAAAGCCATTGAAGATCCTACACAGGAGAAAAAATGTTCATGGACAAACCACAAATGCAACTAAGCATGTAAGCAGTTAATTAAGTTTTTGCTTTGTCTATGTTTTCTTAAGTCCCCCGCCAAATTACTGAGCGCAACAACAATAATTTAATTAATATTATTTAATACATGCAATTTTGCAGTAATCTTATAATCTTAATGCCTGTGTGACTGGCAGCTGATCAATCAGTAACTGTGAAAACTGATCAGTAAGCATACAAATACACACACACACACACACACACACACATATATACATACTTCGTCCGTTTGTCTACTTAAAATGCAAATGTAAAACCCATTACCTTCTGTCATCTTTATACCACTCAAAATCTGCCTCAGGCACTGCATCAGCCTCACACTCCAGCACTCCTCTTTGGCCCAGAGTCACTCCAACATCTCTGCCCTCTGACACGGTTGGAGCATCTAAACATAGGAGCACTGTGATCAGGACTACAGAGCAACACAAGTCCAGGATATCAGGAGAGGGGTCACGGCATTTTCTCCTCTTCTGTCCCAGTTTTGATTCAGGGCTGGGATCGACACCATGACCACAAGTGAACAGGAATTATGAACTAAGTATAATATTTATTACACTGCGTATAACTGCACAGTGTCAGGATATGATGAGAGGGAATTAACTCTTCAGGTTTTAATGTGATACAATCTATTCTCCTTCTTCTGCAGCAAAGGCACAGCAATTTATCAAAAAGACTTTTTTCCTGTTTGAGCAAAGCCTAGAAATGTAGGCTAACCCACAAATTCACAATGTGTTTGCAGCTGTATGGGCTGAAAAATGGCATGCAAAAGATGATGCAAAAAAAAATTAACTATGCAGCTCTATATGTTAGGGCTTCACTTATTTTCATCGTCAATAAATACACCAATAAATTCCTTAATTAATCAATGGACAATACAATATATACAAAAATAGAAAATTTTCCTAAACCCCATATAATGACTTCAAAATGTCTTTTTTAATCAAACCAACAGCCAAAAAGCCAAAGGTTTTCGGTTTCAAAGAAGAAGCACATCATTACAGTTGAGAAACTCTGATTAGGTTTTGCTTAAAAAGTGAAACTCAATAATAAAATGGTTACATATTAAAATAAGTTTGTATCAACTATGTACAGAAAATTATTAGAAATAAACCTGTGTCTACTTTTTAAAGTGGCACTACAGGCATTTCAAATGAAATGAGCTCAAACTATGAAATCATTCCAAGCCTCTCCAGGATGAAAAGATTATTGGGCATGGGGGAATAGCCATAATTCCAATAGGATTGCAAATGCAAAAACATATACTGCCTGATTGAAAAGGAAAATAAGATACCTCCATATATAACCAACATTGTATGTTACAGCTATTTCATTTCGCTGGGAATTAGAAAATTGTTCAACCTTGATTAATACATTTAATGTAAACACGCTGTATATATCTCACTATAAATGGAACATTCTGTATTTGGATTTTCTTGACAACCGCTTGTCTGAAGGATTCTAAACTTGGCAGGTGTGTTGCTGAGGATCTGAGGAAGAGCAGTTGTCGAGAAAAGCTTCAAACATTGCTTTACCACATGTTTCTTAACAGGGACGATACATGAAGACAGATGAAGAACCCATTTCTCTCACCAGGCTATGTAAGATTGTGTTCAAATTTCTAGAGTTAAACATTCTTGTACCCAATACTTATACTTTGCTTATCAGCAGGGTTACAGCTTTTTGATACATTTTTGATAAGTGTTTAAAATATTGTTTTTAATTAACTGATTAATCAGCGCTGATTAATGGTAGAAATTAGTAAAGAAAATCCCCAAAACAATTTTCCACAGGCCCAACATCAAATCAACAGTCGCACATTCAGTGCCATTCAGTTCACAAGAAAAGCAACAAAGGCCCATATCTCAGTAGCTGGAACCTGTACTTTTGCATGGAAATTAATTCAAAAATTATATGAGTATAAAAACATATCGGATATACTGAATTCTCTTAACAGACTGATAAAAACACTATATTTTAGTATACATGTTTGTTGCAGCTGACTCACAGTTGACGGTGATGTCGACAGTCTGAACATCTGTGTCAATATCGTTGACAGCTGTGCATTCGTACGTCCCTGCTCTCTGCCTGGAGATAGATGGGATTTCCAGGTACTCGTCATCTGACGCCAGGTCCCCTGTGAAAGATCACACACACAAAGTGGGAGAAAGTGGAGATGGTCATTCAGAATTAATACGTTGAGTCAACAGCTGTGGCCTCAATTGATATTTTCACACTCGGCGTCCCCCGCGTGGCCTTTGGGAGAGTCATCGTCACACTGGTGCATGGAGAGGAAGGAAGGAAGGTGTTAATTATGGACATTTGCTACAGTTATATTTATCTAGTTATTTGGATTTGTGATGAACTGCAGTAACAAAAAAAAAAAAAAATTCTGGCGTTTAAAGGGAAAAAAATAATATTTTGTTATTAACCAAACAAAGGGAGACGTTCAGATCTAACCCCCTAACAGAAATCGAAGATCTGAGTTCAGCAGCAACATCAGTGACAGATCCTGTTAAGTCTTGTAGCAACCTGATCTGGTATGACAGGCAAATGTCACACAGCTACATGTGTGTCAAAACTTACACTAGTAAATATCATGACATGTACCCAATTCTGTCTCTTTTTCCGACATTTTTCGGGGGTGTTACAACACTTGGTGATTAGTGCTTTGTTCAGCCTCCGCTCATTATCACTCGTCTGTCAGAACTTTCATACTGTCCTGTTTTTTGTGTCTCTCACGCCTGAAAGCACACCAAGACTACAACTGAGATATGAGAACATGAACGGGAGAAAATGCCAGCACGGCTACTTTGTCTTGTATCAATCTGACACGCTTCACAGAGACACTTAATACAGCACTCAACATAAAGAACAAAAGACATAATTGACTTCAAGCCTTCTCTCAAGATGTTGGTAGGTGACAGTAATAAATTGAAAATGGATTCACTTTGCTGGGATGGTTGTTATGGAGACCAGTCCTCAGTGACACACTGATCACTTGAGGAAACGTATGAGCAGGACTTGTACAGGTGTGCAGGTTCCACTCCGTTCCATTTGTGCGCCTCTTGTTCCTTTTTGATGCTCAGTTTTCTCTCAAAAGAGGCAACATCTCGCCAACAGAGACCACAGTGTCAGTTATAGCCGAGCTGTAATCCACTGAGGAGAGTTGATCAAGACCACGCTGCCAGCTGATGCACAATGTCAAAGTACATACATCCAGCTTCGGTTTTATGGCAGGCAGCAGCAAAAGCAGCTGTCCTTCAGACTCACGTGAAATCAGTGTTTCTCCATAACTGATGGAGGAAAAATTAAAGAAAAAAAAATTGACACTCCTCACTCATGACTAGTAATGTTGTGTCTGATATGTGTGACACATGAAACTCAGAGAGCCTCTGCTAACAACAACAACAACAACAAAATAAAACACTTAATTTGATTTCTTTAGTGTTAATTTGAAGCCTTAAGAAATTAACTAATAGTTAACACAACCTGACGAGAGATCACTGTTTGTTACTCATTTTCTCGCAGTCAGTGTTGGTTTCTTTTAACCGTGACCCTGATTGTTCCTGAACATTTAAGAGTTAATTATTGTAACCATAACAACAAAGGTCCCTTAACATAAACAAAGTTGTCATTTTAACTCAATCCACTATGTTTCCCTAAACCTGCCTTACCAAACCATCACCATAAAACATGTATTTTTCAAATGTAATTTGTAGCACTTTTGGAAAGCACAGATAAATGATGTCCAGCTGATGGGGCATCAGAGTGGGAAATGCTGACGAACAACATATTTTGATGTTTAATTTTGAGTAAATTTCTGACTTGGTGATCCAACTATTCCGTAAACTCTGAAATTAGACACACTCGTTCCTCTGAGAGACTTTAAAAAAAAAAAAATGTATTTGTCATCTCATGTTAAAATTGCTGTGATCTGGAACGAGCTAGACACATGAAACTTGGACCCATAACTGGAAATGATGTGCAAATGCTTACAAAGAAATATGAGCCAAGTTGGCCAGATGGTGGCGCATCCTGCAATATGAGCACACACGCCAAGTTTCCTTCACATCTGTAAATATCATTTATTTAGCACATTTGTAGTCTTAATAACCACTCAAAGTGCTTTACACCACAGGTCACACTGACCCATTAACACACTTTCATGCAGCACTCGTGCTAAACAAAGCGTTTCTCTAACCACCAACGTGGCAGGCTTTGTGATGATGACAAGTGTGTGATTGGTACAGAACGAAAGTAGCTGCAGTGACTTCGCTCAGCTTTGTCAGGCCTGAAACTCACTCATTGCTGCTCGCAGCTTTAATTTAGGGCGATTGGGTAGTTCCTTCTGTGGAGTCTTATGCTGAGGCTTAAATTGCTGTTAGCTGGAATGACCTAGGAACATGAGCCCAATCGACTAGATGGTGGCGCTGTAATTACACGCCAAAATCTTAATTTTGAAAGGGTTAGTAATTTGAATTATGTTATGAACAGTAAAATGCATGAATCTATTGATTGTGATTCTATCCATCAATCAATTAAAAAATTTGGTATACATCTTGCCGGCCTAATTCTATTATAAATGGGCAAGCTCGGTCAAAAAACATGGCCGCCATCAATCAAAAAACTTTGCAAAAGGGCAGAGATTAGAAGGAAATTGGCGATAACTCATTCATGTTTCACCATACGGGGGCACCACAAACACCAAAAATGTGTACATCAACAGAAGCTCACCAAATTAGGTGCGCATGATCTGGGGGCAAGTTTTAACCAATATGCAAAGGGTCATATTGATTGATTGATGTGGGCGTGGCCTCTTGACTGTTTCATATTTATTCATATTTATTTGATGAGCTTAACTATTACAATGATTGCGAATATCAATTTGGGATAAATGTTTCCAAAGAAATATCATAACAACTTAACAATAACAGCTTACTCACCCTAAAGAAGAGCTGGATTGGTTCCACAGGAAAGTTGAGAACAAACTAATTTTGGGTGTTAAAAAGAAGAGTATTTTCAGAAGAGCCATGCAGCTGTCCCCCAAGCTCAAGAAACTCATTAGAAAACTCTGGGACATTGCAACAGTATAGATTCAGATTTGAACATGAACCATGCTCCTTTTTCACCATGGAAACAGATAATCTTTTTTTTACATGTTCTGCAAGTAAAACACATTTGGAATAATCTTTCAGAATTGATGTTCTCTCAGTATTTTCCACATTATATTCTTTTATCAGTCTTCTATTAAATACATCTGACTTGGTTAATGTAATAATAATGTTGAGTAAATACAATATTCTCACATCAAGGTGGAAAGGCTTCAAACCCTCATATACTTTGTTTATGATGGATTTTGTAAATTATTTTGAATCCTTAAAATGTGTTACAAAAAAGAACAAGATAAGATAACATGTTAAGGGCAAATGCTTATGTTGTACTGTTGTTAATAAAATGAAATAAAGCACATTCAATTAAATCATTTGGATACATATAACACAGACGCAGTCAACCGGTCATAATTACAGTGACACAGAAGAGTGAAGTCCACTCTTAAGTTTGGCTTTGTAACATGATAATACAGTTAATCAAATGTGACAAATGTCAGTGGAAAACCACCCTACGTTGTGGCTGAATTTGTTCATGAGGTTTATTTGATGATTATAGTATATTAAGTATTAAGTAAACAAATGAAGTTTAAGGCTGTGAGAAAGTTTTAACATGCACTTTTTTTTGACTGTCTTCATTAGCGACTGCATTAGCTTTCATTATAGTGGTACCATCACCTTGCCTCAGTCCAGCTTTGCCAGAGAGCTGTGCATGGCTGGGCAATATTATGCACATATGCATGCATTATGCAAAGCCAGCCAGCTATGACTAAAGCCTGCAAAATTATTCAGGAAGTATTGAGTTTGTATTAACAGCATCATGCAGTTACATAAGTTTAACAGGGCACACAGGGGAAGATCAGAATACCACAAGGCTTCATACTAAAATATGAGCAAATATATTTATCAAACTGATGGAACTCAATATAAAGGATGTCTCTAATATAAACAAAGGCCTAGTAGCCTCTGAGAATTTAATGAATGTTTAATGTTGGCTCTAACAGTAGATGGCTGTTTGAAGTCACACACAACCTAGCAAGCAGATGTCCTGAAACAATTCCATATTCAGGTATCAGTGGAATCTACTGATCATAACAAGCTCATCAGACAGAAGCATTTTGGAATCAGAGCTGAATGTGCTGCTCAGAGCTGTGTCACCATATCTGAATTAGCCCGTTAATTCAGATTAGTGCAATGGTTCAGTTGTGATTAAAATCTTACTAGGCAGCTTCTGAGTAGTATGTATATTCTTTCATTTGTCTTTGTCACTTCACAGGAAAGTGTTTTGGTGCAGGTTTTGTCCATCATTAATTGGCTTATTCTCTTTTTCATGGGTATCCTCTATCAACATTATGCTTTGGAAACTAGTCTTCAAAGTTATAGGTAACTATGAACTGAGATGGAAAAATGTACTCAATGTAAAGGTTCCCTATCAGTGTTTAATTATTATATAGAATGTTTATATATATATATATGTATATATATATATATATATATATATATACCAGATATAAGCAGCATCACTGTTTTAGATTTCAAAAGGAAGAACTAATTTCACTTTGACATAAGCTCAGAAGTCCATCTGTGGTAAATTCATTTGATTGGATGGAAAGGCAGGTCTCATAGCTGACACTGCATATCACAGCAAAAATCAAGCCATGAGGAGGAAGGAGCTGCCTGCAGAGCTCAGAGACAGGATTGTGTTGAGGCAGAGATCTGGGGAAGGATACAAAAAAAATTCTGCTGCATTGAAAGTTTCCAAGAGCACAGTGGCCTCCGTAATTATTAAATGGAAGAAGCGTGAACTTTCCTAGAGCCAAACTGGTCACTCTGGCTGAGCTTCAGAGATCCTGTGTGATATGGGAGAAAACATTAAAGTGTAAATATATCTTGCTGTAAGTAAGTGGTTGCCTTATCTATTTGGTTTTCAGACGCCAACTAAGGAGAAACTGCCATGCTTAGCACCTGTGATTTAAATATAATGCTGGCAAACAGTGTGTAGCAACAGTTTAGCAGCAGTAAAGATGGAAGTGCTGGAAAGTATAACAACATGGAGGGATGATAGAGAAAAAAAAATGGTGTTGATGCTGTACCAACAAACATGCTTGTTAAGAAAGGGCACAATATGACTGTGGTTGATCCTCATAAATGCAACAGTCAGGGTCATTTGGATGCAGAGACAGGTAGTGCTGTAGTTGTGTATCACTCTGGGTACAGGCCACTTTACAACCATAACTGCTTCCTTATTACCACGTTTCAAGCCATGTCATTTGAGGTTAGAGGAGTCAAGGTGAGACTCACAGGTAACATGACGCAACATCCAGGGCAGACTGAGCTTTTAAAAACCACAATGCTAACTGAAACAAGAAGGCAGACCACTTTACTGCAACGTGTTGAAAAGTGAACACGAGAACTGCTACATGCACCAAATTTGTACGTGAACCTGTGACTAAAAAGAGAAGATGTGCTTTGGAAGTAAATAACTGTGAGGCGCAATGTAACCAATACGAACACAGATATTAAAATAACCAATTTAAGTATGATCCATTTCACATACAAGCTGCTGAGCGCTGTGAAGGTTTTGTTTAGAGATGGGTGTCGGAGAAGAAAATCCAAAGCAGCTGCAATCAGTGGAAATATGAAGTCTGAGTCTGGAATAAAATCAATTCAGCATGATGGCAGTTGTTTCTATTGAGCTTTATCTTATGTAATTTCACAAACTGAAAATGCAGGCACCTTGCAAGCCAAGCAGCCGAATTCCACAAATACAGTCCTCTATTCCACACCAGTTGAAAATAAAATGTTCAGGTTTGTTTGCAACAGACACTGAAATCGGGGCAGCTACTAACCTACTACGGGTTGACATACTGTATACACTTACAATGCAGACAGATGGATTTTATTGCCCATGTAATTCACCCGGTAATCATCAAGCAGGTGGCAGAAGGTGGTGAGGCTATTTACCTGAATCACAAGAATGGCAATCATTATGATACTTTGGCAACATCATGCAGACCGTTGGTCAAGAAAGAAGCAATTGAAGGCTGTGGAGAAAACATACATAGCCAATAGACGGGACATTTCAGAGAAAAGAAAAGTGAGATATGTCAGAAGCAAAGCTAAACATCTAGAAACACAAGACTAAAATATGGTACAAATGTGCAATACAGGAATTCTATTGTAAACGCAAGTCACAGAAAGTAGCGTAGTTTCAACACCGTGTGCACAAACAAAGACAGCGTGTATATTGTCTGTATGAAGCCGTTCAAGCATGTGTGGGTGAACAAAGCTGCAATAAATATATGCCTGATACAGTTTTTCAGCAAGAATGACACTCAGTAGAGTGCATACCTTCACCAAGGCCAAGCAATCCAACACATCTATTAGACGTCTGCATCAAATTGTACAAAGTCATAGATCTCAACACCATAAATACTGTATGTCAGACTTTTTACATCTAAATCAAAACTATCCAAATTATTTCCTGAGAAATGTTAAGGAAAGTGATAAAATAACATTGCTGGATCCGTCCATGAAATGTTAAATGGACTTGCACCTATATAGGGCTTATCTTATTGATCACTCAAAGTGCTTTACAATACTTGCCACATTAACCCATTCATTCACATATTCATATATCACCACCAACCTTCTAATTAGGATTGGATGACCTGCTCTACCTTGTGGGCTACAGCCGCCCCATTGAATGTGATAAACACCAAAATTTAATGGATTCTTCCATGGCCCATGCCATGCAAAGGTTCGGTATAAATCAGGTCAGTACTTATTGAGTAATCCTTCTAATAAACAAACAAACAAGCATACTAACTAATTAACTAACTAACTAACTAAATAACTAACTAACTAACAGCACAGGTGAAAAAAACATAACCTTGAATTGTGTCAGAAATAGCCTATGAATTTGTGAGACACAATTCTAAGCAATTAATCCATGAGTCCATGTGAATGTATGTGCCAGATGTAACAAAATTCCCTCTGGGCACTCCTGATATATCACAAGAAAGCTGAGGTCAACGTGACCTTAAACTTTGACCTTTGACCACCAACATCTAATCAGTTCGTCCTTTAGACCAAGTGGACTTTTATGCAAAATCTGAAGGGATTCTCTTGAGGCCTTCCTGATATTTAATTCACTGCACTCATCTGCAGTTCATCCTTTAATCCAAGTGAATATTAGTGCCAAACTTTAAGAAATTCTCTCAAGGTCTTACTGAGATATCAAGTTCACAATGATAGGATGGGCGGTCGGGGTGGACAACCTGAAAACAGAATGCTGTAAAAAGGACAGGAAAGTTGACAGGAAGTTCACCTGTTTTACTGAAGATTTCCCTAAAACAATACATAGTCTGCTGATGATGCCGTAGACTTCTTTTCTAGAAAAGGAGGATGAACACACATTCTACAGATGGCAGTGCACCTGCTGATAAAGTACTTATTAACATGTATGTGATTTGTGGGAAGAATTACAGTTTTCAAGACGAAGCTATTGATCTGTCACACGGATAGAGATCTCAAAGATACAGTGCCTGGAAAGAGTGTTGTTAACAACTTCCCCCATGAGCTACAATGTCTCAGTGAGTTTATTTCCATGCACATTCACCTCATCAAAGTCATACCTTTGAGAGAGAGAAAGGCAGGAACTCTGTGCAAGGAACAACTGTGTGTATACAATCCAATCTATCACATGTGACAAGCATTTTGCCATGAGATCTATCTATCTATCTATCTATCTATCTATCTATCTATCTATCTATCTATCTATCTATCTATCAGAAGAAGAAAATTATCCAATTAGACTGTTGTCTGATGCCATAAATGAACCCAAATGAACAGGCCTAACAGAGGAACACCTCCATTTTGGCAATCAGCACAGAAAAGATTTGCAATGATAAGGCAGCTTAGAATTCCCACATGGTTCTGTTCATTTAGCTCTGCTTACTTGAGCTGTCCTGAAATGTTGAATGCTATGCTTCGGCAAGAACGCAAGCAAGTGAATTGGACAGCCTTTTTTGGGCACAAAAATCTGAATTATTAAAGCACAATCCAGTGACTGCAGCCAGAATGTTTGACTTCTGAGGGCAATGCTTCTTAAAAAAATGATGTTCTACACAGCCCTGCAGCACCAATAGGCAAGATCACTTTTATTTCAACAAGTTTAAGATGCATGGGTCCCCCCACACCCCCCATATTTTGGGCTGATGAAGCTCCAAAAGTAGACTAAGATTCTGATGCTAAGGTTGTACAATTTTGTGATGCCACATGTCAAATGCTGTCTCATCCAGAACAATTGGAAATAATGGATGTGCAAAAACAGTGAATACCATACTAAATCTTCTGATAAAACAAATTCATAGAACTAGAAGTAGAAGTAGCAGCCAGACCAGGCATTGCTGTAGAATTTGAGGGACAAAAAGATGCTGGCTCTGAAAAAAGTGGAGGGGGAACTAAAATTGCCCGAAAATGACCCAGTTGCTCTGACATCTAGAGTGGTCCAAAAATGTTTGAAAAATGAAAACTGTCCAATCAAATTCTGAAAAAATAGACAAAAATTCCACTCTGTTGAGGATTTTTTTATATATATTTTAAATTATCAAAAAAATATCTCTCAGATAGTAAACAGAGAGCTTCTCCCATGAATCATTATCAATATTTTGCTGCTAATACTTCTGTACTTTTACTTGTACTTTTCATAAGCCCTCAAAAGTAAATGTGAAATGGGACTACCGCTCGATCAGGCTTAAAAGGAGAAATTCACAAGCCAATGAGTCAATTAACAAATTGGCACCATTGTCTTGTAAATATCTTGTAATGTTTCAGTGCAAGAATGCTGTTACAAATAATCCAGCCTACCATTTAAACACAGTTTACATGGAACCCAGTTCATTGCAACTGGTGAAATTCCTGTCAGAATGGGTGTAGTCATCTTAAAAAAAAACATGAAATATGCTAGACAGTGGCGATCCTAGACTCTATAGGGCCCTAGGCAACAAAGCCCATCATAGCCCATCAAAGAGGCCCCTCCCTTTCATGTGCAGACTATTGGCAGACAATACAATTTACAGATGTCCCCTAAATGCCTCGCATACAGACAATCAGTACATGATAAAATTTACAGATGTTCCCTGAATGCCTCACATGCAGCGTGCATCATCAGGGGCCCCACTTAGGGGGTGTTTATATCAAAAGCTGCGCACTGTATAGTATCTTTATGGGAAGTCTGAGGTGGTTTAGAGTTGTCATTGCAAAATGTGCCAATCTGACATTGGGACATCGAGGATCCCTTTTCCCCTTGGGGGACCCAAGCATTTGCCTGCTCGCCTCTTCTGATGGTGCAACTCTGATGCTTGATTGTCAACAATGAAACACTCCCACTACTGGAACATACTGCAGTTATACAATATATGCCCCCTAGGACCGAACGCTATGCAAAAAAATCATGTCGTGATTATTATGACAGATATTGCGATTTCAGTGAGTCACAATTAATGTTGGGATAGTAATTTTTACATTTCACGAAAAGTGATGATGATATGATTTTTTTCTGGGGATTGTACCAAAGAATCATTTTCAGTTATATCAGGAGAATATGATTTGTAGGCCTTGAGGTCTCTGCAAGACCACAATGCTTCATTTATGGTCTTTTGTGACACATTTAACCTTCATAAAAAATCACAGCTTTTGGATATTGCACTCGGCCATGTAGTGATTTTTTTATATTTCGATGAATTGTACAGCCCTGGTGCCCCATTATATGGACTGCCTCCTGAAACCTTCTCCATTTGAAACTTACAAAGACATTTATGACCATGTTGCTGTGCACAATGAGAACAGTGCATGGTATTTTTTCAGCTCTATTGTGGATGGAAACCAGCTCTGTTTGAGAAAGAAGTTGATAAAATAGCTGATGCTGAAAAGATGGTACCAGCCAATGGTGAAGTGGAAGACACACAGGCACAGATCTGTCCAGAAGGAGAGCTAGACACTCCTGTGATGACAAAATCACAGACCTGCATTCAAACAATCTCTTTACACAATTGAGGCTAATACAACATAAATAACAAGAGCAGATGCTTTGGAATTGCTTTGATCTTTAAATAAGTAATAGTCTGCAATTCTCTCTAAAAATTCAACACTGGCTTTTGCAGGAAGTCAATGGTGAGAATTCTCAACTCAAAGTATTCATTTCATCATTGAATCAAAGCACATTATTATGAGTCAACCAGAATTCGAAAAAGACTCAAGACGGATCAATCAGATGCCTCGTTACTGTAGTACGAATAGCACAATGGGTGTGGCTGCCTACAAAATAAATGTAAAATATTATACATAACACATCTTCAATATAAACAGATTTGTTACTACCAATCGAAAACTTAATAGAAGAAAAAATGAACTCCTTATGTGCAAAACAACATAGAAATATTGATCATAGATTAAATATCCATTATTGGCCACTGACTTTTAGCAGATATACATGGAGGATTGAAACCAGTCAAGCAACCAGGTGACACTTTCATCAGTTGCCACCAGCGAAAGGTCAAATTTCATGTAGCTGAGCTCATTCAAATAGTCACACACAAGGATTCAAGCTTTGCCTTGAATTGTATATGTATTCATAACACGGAAACACCTCTCTGTTTATAGGAGCCCAGTGATCATCTCCAAATCCATGATATACGGTAACAACTCCATATCTTCCTCCACATTACCCTTGCAATTATCAAAAAGTAGGCCATCACACATCTACCGCACGCATGCTCCTACATACTCTACACTGCAGTATCCTTTTCATGCCACTTATTACTGCCACACTCTCCCCTTGTCTGAAACTTGTCACAATCACTAATTTTACCGCTTTTTCTCTTTTATGTTCCAGACTTACGCAGGTGACTATTATGATTGATGTGCAGAACAAAAGCAACATCAGGACTTTGGGTAAACACAATGGGATACTAATGGACACATGATTACACTGTTGCTAACACCACTGCCATGTGTGATCATGATAGGTCAACACCTGCAGCTATCCATCCACAATCTGATGTATCT
Source organism: Seriola lalandi dorsalis (assembly GCF_002814215.2). Taxonomy (NCBI): domain Eukaryota; kingdom Metazoa; phylum Chordata; class Actinopteri; order Carangiformes; family Carangidae; genus Seriola; species Seriola lalandi. The sequence goes on from NW_019524228.1 coordinate 42,396, forward strand.
TGTGTCACACTGTCATTAAAAAATCACACCACATTAAATGTCTTTAATTGATATAAATTATTTATACAGGATTAATCTGTTGTATTTAGCTTGAAATAATGTGGTTAAAGCAGGAAAGTCAGTAAATCAGTCTGCATTGTTTTATGAATGAATGTGTGTGACACTGTAAGACAGTGTCTACTGTCCCCAGTTGCTTCATAGTGTATGAAAAGCTTCTCATTCAGTTCATTAAATCCCTGCTGCATCTGAAGGCAGGAGGGCTGATATGTTGTTAAATCTGCAGCCTCTGAGAAGTGCTGCGGCAGAGCACAGTGCTGTTATGCACGGCCGTTCACTGTGTTCACCTTCATTAAATCGCCTGGAAACGACACCAGGCTGCGGTATAACCATACAGACCTCCACACACATAAGACTGGTCAGTTAATAACTTCATATTCTGCTTTGTTGTGTAGGAGATAACCGGTTACCAGCTCATCATTTTCCAGCTTTACTGTTAGCAAAAGTAGTTTCTAATGTTCTGAATGAAACACATTAGAGCGATATCCTGTTTTGTAACATTAATTACTAAACTATGCACATGGTGAGATACATTACAATTATTGCTGAAACAACCCAATATAACCAATTTTATAACCAATATTATCAATTCATTATTATAGTAACTACCTGTATTAATTCTTACTGCACGTGTAGTCACAGGATGTGCACAGTGCACGCAGATGTACAAACACACACATGCCTGTGTGTTAGGAGTCACATGTGCACACACATGTGCATCTGCATGGCTGAGTTGTACTAACAAAACACGTATTAATACATGCATACACGTATTAGTACGTACATACGTACAGTACATACATGTGGAACTTGTAAATAATCACTTGAGTGTATGTTCGTGCGTATTACCTGTCTGACCTGAACAGCCATACAGGTCGTTTTTTCAACCCTCTGACACAACCGATATTAGTGTCTCCTGAAATAGAATACCTACCTTCATCGCCATGATTATTATAATAATGGTCATTGGTTAGGTTTAGGAAAAGATGATAATTTGGTTAAAATAAGTTCTTCCTCAACATTAGGCGATCTTTCTTGTCTTGATCTTTCTTACGATAATAACGACGTGGTTAACTTTTTCAAGCGGTCATGGATAATAGAAACAAAATAAACTGCTTGTTTCACATGGAAATCAAAGGGAGTCTGGTTCATACCTTATTAAAGAAACAAAGATCAGCAGTCTCAGTTTCCAGCTACTCCCTGTCTGCCGAAGCGCATTGGCGAATCACAGATTTTTAAAAAAAGTGAGACTACTTTATTCGTTTACCAGTTTTAATCCCCTGGTCCGTTTGTTATGGAAAGCAGGATATCACTGTGGATAATTCGGCTACCGGGAAAAACCTGTTCTCCTGCATCTATTAAAGAATCAATGGTAAGCAGTCTCAGTTTCCAGTTACTTCTTGACATCATGTGTCTGCTGACAAGCTTCGGTGAGCACAGATTTTTTAAAAGTTATTTTCAGGGCATTTTGCCTTTATTCAGATAGCTACAGAGAGAGAGAGAGAGAGACAGGAAAGTCAGGGAGAGAGAGGGAGGGGATGTCACGGGTCAGACTGGAAACCTCGGCCACTGCTGGTAGGACTAAGCCTTTGCGGTTTGCGCTCTACCAGCTGAACAGCTGAGCCTCCAGGGACTGATTTTTAAAGTGAAACTGCTTTTTTGGTGGTTCTGCCGGTTTTGATCCCCTGGTCTGCTGTTATGGAGAGGAGGACACCCTGTGGGTAATTCGGGTGAGGGTGAAAACCTCCTGAACGTCTGATTCGTAAGTTATCACAGATACAATCGAAACAAAGGTTAGCAGCAATCTCAGCGCTGACTCTTGACAGATGACAACTCCCATGATCCCACGCTATTTCATGATGTCATCCAACGCCGTCTTTTCTTATTGTTTTGATAGAGAGACTCCTAGCGGCAGAAGTTTCATACTGTGCGTTTAACCAATCTGATCATTTGCATTTTTTTCCTGAGACCCCTCCGTCCTAACCCTAACCCTGTCACACCTACAACCTATCATCATTATATCATTGTGTTTTAGTGCACACAATGCTGCCCTACCCTCATTATCCACAGTCTTGTCTGGTTCAGCATCAGTGGTTCACACCCTTTAAATAGAGTGTTTGAGCCAGTGCCAGGGTTTTTGCCAAAATACCCTGCATTAAAGATAAAATGATAAATCATTATTATCTTGTCGGTCCGTCCTCTTGTGGTAGCACTGCTTAGCCTCTTCATGTGCTGCTGGTGTCATTTTGACCACCAGTCCGCCAACTGTGTGAACCAAGCCAATGAAAACAGTGCCACGTGCCAAAGAATAAAGTTTCTCTTTCTGTGTACTAGAGAGAGAATAAATGTTATCTCAGCAGAAACCAAGCTTTCACAGGACACTTCAGTAACCAATACACAGCACTACCAAATTTCTGAAGAATACACAAATAACTCCTCATTATAGAATTATTTCATTTTAATGGGTTTGTGTTCACATAAAACAATAATGTACAACAGCAGGACTGCTGATATTTTTAAATTTCTTCAGGTTTTCCACCTAGAATATTTTTCGTAGCTCTACAAGTGAGCTGCCCCTCTAATCTCTGAGTCTTTGTTAAAGACAACAGCTGGGTTTGTGAGCAACTCATTAGTGAGATAGTGATGTGTCCTGCACTGCCATCAAAGTGACATGGCAGGACATCGGGGAGAGCGCATAAGAGAAGGTGGTCAGGAGGAGAATGTAAAGAGAGCCAGGACGTCTCAGGAGAGACCAGCAGAAGAATGTGTACCCTCTCTGTGTCCCTGAAAATAAATTCATCCTCAAACTCATGGGCAAAGAAGAAAATGGGATAGAAAATGGAAAGAGGGGAAGATATTTGTGTGCAGGGCAAGGGAACAACTTTGGAGAGGAAAAAAAAGACAGGAGAGCAGATGCTTGAGGGATAGAGGCATTTAAGGAGAAGGAGTGAGGGGATGCGGAGAGGTAGGATTTAAATTGATGAATCCAAACATGGGGGAGAGAAAGAAATAGAAGCGAATAGCAGATCTGAACTGTTAATAGACAGAAAGAGCTCACAGAAGCACAGAGAGAGAGAGAGAGAGAGAGAGTGGGAGTGGGGATGCTGTTACCACTGTTGTCTGGAGGGAAAGGTAGTCGGCGTGAAATGTGTTGAAGAAGCGACACAGCTTTTTTAACTCAGGCACCTCTGTCCCTCCACACACACACACACACACACACACACACACACACACACACACACACACACACACACTACCAAAAAAAACACCATCTTGTACTAACTGTATTTTTTATTCAGACATTTGGCACAAGACAAGCACAATGAGACAAAAATGAAGTACAAAGACAAACAGAGACACGTTGTAGTCTATAAATACAAATAAAAAGAGAATTAAATTGTTATACCATTATCCTGCTGCTAACAAAAAAACACAAAACTAAATTGCGTAAACCCTATGTACATAGATAACACACACTAGAGAAGCTGATTATTACACAAACAAGAAACAAACTATATTGAACAATTGCCATTGAAACCCTGACCTTTCTTGCCTTCCTTGATGCAAAGTCATCAATCACATCATGATAACAAAATTGCAATTGCGTGCGAGGTCACGAAAGTATTTCTGTGACAAATTTTGATAAATTCTTGAGTGTGTCCCTTTGTGTATGAATTTCAGCAGCTCAAGCATGGTAAGGCCTTCAATGGCAAGTCCGGCAAGGTTTTGACTTCCTGTGCGAGCTCTCTGCCATCCAAGTGAGTGTTCTTTATAGTACAGTGTCTAAGGGCCTCACATTGTTCTGTCAGCTCTTCATTTGAGAGATTTTGGGAGGTTGACAACACTCCAAACTTCTCTCCCACATTTTTCAATGTGGAAAATTATTCCTGGAGGCCCGAGGTTGCAGCAATCAACAGTGACACTGAAAAAATGTCACCTACAGCTTCTTCAGGGCGTCACTCAAAGCCTTATCAAGTGATTCGTATGAAAGGAGCTGCTTTGTGGACCTTAGCTTTGTTTTGTTGTAGGACGGCCACCCCAGTCAGAACCTAATGCATAATCCTTTGCTGACGTTTTTCATGATGCCTGTTTCTCTGTAGCTGCTGACACCTCTCTCTGTCTTTCTAAGAGGACTGACTATAGCATCCACATCCATACTGGGAGACTGCATAAGCTTGCTTACATGTTTGATCTGGCTCAGGATGTCATACCACACCGCTGTACAGATGTTGAAGCAGTATGATGCCACCTCCTCTGGCAAGGCCTGAGCCCAGGGTCCTTGCTTTGATACCTCACCTCAACCAGTGCCTGTCTCACTGCTGCTGCCTGCTACCTTAGCTGCGTGTGGAGGCTGAGAACAAGGTGTACAATTTGTGTAGGATGCCAAAGTAACGTGTGGCTCTTCCTTAAGTGTTACATTAGTCACAACTACTGACAGCTGTTCATTGAGGCTGACATCTGGAGTGTAATCTAGGATGATAGAGAATAATTTTGCCAGCTTGGTGTCACTCACCATTATTGAAATGACCTTGCTGCTGAACAAATCAATGAGTTCATTCTGTATTTGGTGGCCAAGGGAGCTGGTGTGACTCAAGGTCCCTTTTTGGACATGGTTAGGATGCTCTTTCATGACTGGATCAAATTGTGCCATCAGTTCAACCTCTTTGAGGAAATTACCATTTAATGGAGAGTGCAGTGTTTCTGTGTGTCCCCTTAGGGTCAGTATCTAATTACAAGAGACTGCACAGAAGCAATCGGATGTGTCAACGCCCTGCTCCATCTTATCCTCTCAAACTTAATAAGTGCCATCTCATGCTTATCAAGGACGGCCATCATGTGAAGTCAGCAAATAACTTGCATGTTTCTTGCATGTTTCACCAGCGTCAAAAGGGTGCTCAGAAGTGCCCCTGAATTTGCATTGAGACCCATTTGGGAAAGTTTTCTCAGGTCCCTACTTTGGGAAAATGGTCTCAGACCTTTGGACCCCAGACC
>NW_019524228.1:49944-119847 GCF_002814215.2 Seriola lalandi dorsalis
AATACAAATATAGTCAAAAAAACAATTCTGAACATCTAAAACTTTAATAATATGGAATTACAGTAAATTCTTTCTTTGCCTAGTAAAAAAAAGATTTCAATTTATTTCGACTACCAACTCCATCACTTCCAACTTCAAATTAATCTTTTGGAGCAACCAGGCCTGTGCAAAATTTGCAAAACTTTTATTGCTCCTAGGCCAAATTCAATCATGTGCATGTTCATTTCGGCTGCTTTAATGCACCGGGGCGTCGGCTGGCCACCTGGGCTGACAAACTTTGCAGTCAGGTTGTGCGGTCTGTGGAAGATACCAAGGATCACTTCTGATCCACCACAAGCCCCTAAAGCCATCTATCTATCAAAGGTGAGGAGGAGCTGGGTCACGGCTGTGTGAGAGCCCCAGCCTCAGCCCGAATTCATCAATCTTTTCGCACACACACACACACAGCCACACACAGCCACACACATGCAAGGTCTTTATTTATTTAATTCACTCTTTTTAACACCCCAGAGTGCTTGCAATAGCTGGGCCCACACTGAATGGCCCCAGGCTGGAGCAGAGTTTCTCTGCAGCTGGGAGATACTGGAACATAAGTTTGGACTTCAGCAAGTACTGGGACATTTTCTGTTCTGCCGCTCTCTCTGACAACTGTGCTGTGTGACTCTGTGTATTCTCACCAAGATTCCTTATCAAGTCAGTTGAATACTAGAGATGGAACTGACAAGAAAAAGGTATCTAAAAAATAGCAGTGAGAATTCAACACATTGAATGTGAACAATTTTAGAGAAAAAACAAACAGAAAAAGACTGAATCACTGTCTTTTATCCTGTGTGAGGAAAATCAAAACGACAGCTTCTCAAGCTAACGCTAGTCTATTTGCATTTACATCTCACACAAAACTGAAAGCCAATAGATATCCCTGAATTGTAGTTTTATTGGTGCCTGCATCAGAATTTCACTATGAATTTCAATGCACTGTCTCAGATATGGATTTTAAACAGATAAATAAACATAAGCAACCAGTCACTGCATCCATTTTGATCATGAAGAGTGCTGAGATGAACACAGAATAGAGAATGCCTTTGAATGGAGCTGCAGCCCTAAAAAAACTGCTTGTTTTACATAAAGATTCTCAATCAGATTGGTGTTGCACAAAAGCTCAAACTTGGTGGAAGTGTATTCTCATGCTGCACAAACACACAGGCACACACTCACACGCTCTTCCTCAGCTATCCCACAGTGCACATATGCACAGCAGAGATCAGAGTTTGTGATCTCAGCTGTCTGTATAAAAGATTAGTTTTAAGGCTTTTGCTTGGAAAAAAAAAACACCATGAAAAAACATTGATGTCCCAAATACATGGTGGGCACCCTGTGGTGGTCAGTCACTATGATACCCTATATAATTGCTGATTTCAGTTCACATTTATGCAGTTGGCCAAATTGGCTCTTCTCCCACATAAACAAAAAGATACATTTTTTGGTTTATAATTATTTTTCAGCCAGATTTGCTAAAATTCCAGTTAGTTGACTGGACAATGACTGGAAATGATGTCCTTCAGCTTCCCAGGAAATATTAGCTCAATCGGCCACAAAGCGGCGCTATGATCGAGGCCAATTGACTTGAAATCTGATTCATATATCCAGCTCAATGTGATCTACAACAAAGCCTCCATCCAGTACCATAAAAGTCCACCATATTGGATTTTTTTGCTAAATAGCATAATGTGGAAAACTGTCAAATTAACTGAACTTTTTGAATTTGACTTTAGCAACACCAAAATTTGGTATACAAGCTTGGGGGTGTGAGAAACACATTTCTCTTACAAATGAGCAAGATCCATCAATAAACATGGCCGCCATCAAACAAAATATATTAGCAATGAGCGGGGCTGAATATTGTCCCTAATTTATTAACCATTTTTCCAAACATGATAAATATGGATAACGGTAAATATATCCAGGTTGCTATAGGGAACGGGTCTACCAGAGCATTTTCAGCCTGATCCATAGGAGGCGCCACAAATACTAAAAATGTGTCCCTCAAAATTTGGTGGACAGAATTTCACCAAATTTGGTACACATGTTCTGGGGGCAAGTATTAAAAGTCAAAGTCAAAGTCTGTGCTATACTGACTGATGAAAGTGAGTGTGGCTTATTCATCAATATCTGCCATCTTTGCTCCATTGTGCAGTCAGCCGGAAGGAGCCACAAACATGAAAATTGGCACAATAAACCTAGAAATGATGTGCAAATGCTTCACAAAAAATATGATATCAATCAGCCCGATGGTGGCACTACAATTAGGTAAAAAGTTTTTGTAAGGCTACCCATGCCACATTGCAAGTCCTATTAACTTCAGCTTTAACTCACACCTACAAGGCAATATACTAAACAAAAAGCCTCTGTGATGACAGAGGCCACCCTAATGGACTTTTAGCTAATTAGCTAAAATTCGGCTTCTTCTCTCTGTTGATCGCATAGGAATTTTCCACTTGCAGCTATAATTATTATTTTTTTTTTTTATGACAGCAGTTAACATATGAAGAGATGTGAAAAGTCTTCTCTGCTCTTGGTGTACTGAAGCAAAACTGTATAATTTGGCTTTTGGATGACTCTATCTAGCTATCTCAATCCCACATCAAAATGAAGTTACAGGCAATCATAACAGGCCGCACCTTCAGGAGGTCTGAGGAGACAACAACTCTGTTGTTCACATCAGGGCGGGAAGTTAAGGCAACTATGAAACCAGCTGTTAGATCAAGTTAATGAGATTTGACAACAATAGTTCCCACATTTACCTGAGTGGTGCAGTCCCATGCCTCAGAAATCAGTCAATTCTGTCAGACCTTTCTCTCCTCTGTCTAATTCACTATTTGCCTAATTAAAAAAATTACAAGGCTATTGATTCGCTGTTCAGGAGAAAAAGCTAATGAGGCCGCTTTTCCTAATTAGGCATTACTTTTACTTTATTAGACTTTTTATATAGTCATTAAAGTAATTTATGTGTGATTGTCACTAGACATGACATCATCCAACTGATATTCCAATATGGGTTAATTATGTTGTATTGCATGGCCAGTTTTGTTGTCAATTTTTTTTTTTTTGATAACAGTATGAACCGGTCATACTTTCCTCTCACTGTTCATTTGGCACAGTCATTAAATTTCTGATTAATGCTTTGTTAATTTGCAGGCAGTGAAACAGAAAGTAGATACAGTTGACCTGAAATCAGTGACCCACCCCTCAGATCAATGATTAGGTCCCTGAGAAATACCAAGTTCAGTCAAAGTTCAGTCAACTTCATTACTAAGCTGGAGAAATAAATGTGTCTGAGTGGTAGAGAGAGAAAGTGTATTAGTGCCAAAGACGGCCAGATAGTTGAGTTCTAAGGCCGGAAAAATTTTTACCCTATTTATGATCAAAACATTGGGTGTTGATCATGAAGCCATCAACTTTTTTTAAGTCCAAGGAATTTTTTCAGAGATGGAGAATATAACATGATCTTCTTATAACATGTTATTAGATGTTCTGCATAGCCACAATTGAAGGCAGGCTGAAAAAGGCTGTTGAGAATGGGGTGTGATGTGTTAATGGTTTAAATATGGGCATAACAGAGAACACTTTCAGACCAGTCTTTCCTAAACGGCATCCATAATGTTGCACTTGTTTTTACAGAGAGAACTTAAACTCCTGTATAGCTCTGACCAATGTCTGAAGTGGGAGATAATGTTGCTTTGTTAGTTTCTGAAAGTCACACACAGTGTCCCCCATTGGAAAGGTGTGGGAAGAAGGGGCTTTCAGATGCTGTTTGACCATCTGATAAGCACTTCTGTTGGAGCATACTGTATTAAGGCCCTAGCAGGGGGCTTATCCAAAGTGTACAGCGTCTGGGACCAGCTAACCAAGGGCTGCAAAGACAGTGGATGAGTGGTACACTCCAAAAGCTGAGCAAACCACCATGAACTATAGGGGTCGTTGACAGATTGCGGCCTCCTGCAGGACAGGTCCAGGTCAAGCTGTTTGCTCAGCATGCTCCAAATTTTGCTCTACACTATGATTTGGTCATAATGCCAGAAATTAGTTCCTTTGGAAAGCTAGTGCTCAAAAGCAGCAAATGTGGTTGATAGCAATTTGTAAAACTTCGTAAGCCTTTGTATTGAACCCAACATGTCTAAGAAAAGTCAAGAGAAAAACACTTGTTATTTACATCAAATGTGACATCAAATACAACATAAGCTGCAATATGATTAATATTTATTTCACATGGGATGTCATATGCCAAGCAAACAGACAGGTAAAGGATATGACATATTGTGTGCAATAATGTTGCACACAGGTTGATAGCAGACAGTGAAAGTGCAAGGTAAGCCATTAAGGCTCCACTGAGAGCTGACTGCTTCTAATGCATAAACTAATGTTATGTTTACCCACATGAAACAGCAAGCCAAATCCTCCAGAGACACATTGCATCACCGCCTTACAATGAGTCAGCGGTCCTCACTCCTCTGACTTCCTGCTGGTAAACACTCCACCTCCTAATCTACTCATCAAGCCATTTTTTACAGCTGACCTGTGAATTTGATCATGACATGAATGTCAAATTAACCTTCGGAAATTATATCACACAGTAAGAATCGATAATTATTGCACCTTTACCAAAGTTATTTGTGTAACACAGGCAGCGATGCCCTTTCACACGAGCTGTCAGCACCTGGCCTTGGCAGCTTTTGTCTACCATGTCCACATATAATAACTAAGTCTCACGTAGGCTCAAATGGCATGACTACCACCTTTGCCACATTCCCAGTGTGAGTTGTGGTTGTTGCTTTGTTGAACTGTTAATCACTCTAAGTCAAAGCATGTCTGCCTCAAATTTTTGCATTCTTGGTCAAACAGATCGGCTCAACTCCAGTGCAACTGTCCTTAAGAAAAAAAAAAGAAAAAAAAAGACAATACAGTATAAGGAGCTGCAGAAAAGTCAACTGTTGGTCACAGTAACAACTGACATGATCTCTTGGCTCTACAGCCTCCAAAGAATCGACTGGGAGCAGCAGAGGCAGTTGCAGTCACATTTCTTCATGCATGCAGAGTACTCAGATTTGAATTGGTGATATACTGTTGTCACTGAACTCATCTTGGACTGGGGGGGGCAGCGTCGTCACACACTGGAGGACACATGCTTACTAATTACCCTTTCCTTTTGAAGCTTGCCCTAGTATTGCACATGTATGCACACATATAAAATCATCACCAGTGCTGTTCGAGAAAGTAGGTTATACTACTTCATCTCCCCTGGACATTTTTATGGATCAGCCATGAAATATTACAATGTTTTCATGATGTGACAGGACAATGAGCAGGCTCCTTCAGCATCTATGTTTACTGTAAACCCACGACTGAGGATCCGCAGTCTAGAGGGAGAAGCACTGGTTAGTGGTCTATCCCTGGCTGAGATGACAAAACAGAAATAGCTGGTGTTGTGTGCAGGATGTTTCTTTTTGGGACAGAAATATATGTATATATACAGTATATACATATGTGTGTGTGTGTGTGTGTGTGTGTGTGAGTGTGTGTGTGTGTGTGTGAGTGTGTGCGTGTTGAATATTTTTATATATAGGTTACTACTATAACAGCCAAAGGAGGGATGCTATACATTGTTGGGATTACCATAAAAGTATTGGACTCTATATGTATTTGAGTGGAGTGTACTCATATGACATGGTTACAAAGATAGGTGTGTAAGTTTGTAACATTCCCTATAATAAAGTCAGTGCTGTTAAATTAACTATCTGATGGATTCGCATGAAATTTGTACTGACACATAGTTTTCATTGGTCGGTAGATACAGTACTGGTGTACAGTCAGTAGATTGTGTATCACTCAATCGAGAAGGGACAATGTTATTAACTTGTTGAACCCCAAGAATGTACGATGTACAACAACATGGGCAACATAAATATTGATACTCAACCTATGTACTAAGCTGTGAATCCAGACTTACGAAAGCTATATCAGGATGGAGGACAGTATTTCTGCTGTTCATGCAGGAGCTGTTGAGTTTTTCTGCACAGATAACAGAGAGGGTTCAATCCTGGCGGCGCCCCGGTGGCTCAAGTAATAGAGTGCGTACCACTTAGGCTCAGTCCTTACCGCAGCGGCCATGGGTTCGAGTCCGACCCATGGCCCTTCGCTGCATGTCATCCCCCCTCTCTCTCCCCAACTTTCCTGTCTGTGTCTCACTTTCCATATCCGAATAAAGGCAAAAACTGCCCCAAAAAAGGAGAGGGTTCAATCCTGGGCCCACTCCTTTCTGTCTGTTTATAAATGACCTACCTAAACGTTGCCCAAAGGCCAGCTGCCAGCTTTATGCAAATGGCGTGGTCATATGAACCAGCTCAGTCACCTGGCAAGGCAGCAGAGATGACTGAAAAATTGGATGATGTCCATCACTGGCTGCAATATAATCATCTTGTAATGAATTTAAAAGTGTTTCTCCATCAGAAAACAGGGATACGGTATAGAGGACATAAAGGGAATAATCACAGCTCACATTTGATAAACAGGTAAAGAAGAAAAAATGCCACATTGTAGATCAAAATTTTGACAGTCAGTCTCCTTCATAAGGGGCCATCAACTCAAGCAGCTGAAATCAAATAAGAGATATAAAATTCTCACAACAAAGTAGCTAAAAGCAAACCAGAGCTGTAGCTGTTTTTACCTTATTTTACTCTAAATTACTTTTCTTTCTTGTCATTGTCATTGTATTTCCATATTTACAGTGTATACTATATTTTAATTATGTAGTGTGTGTAAAATCTCACCTCTGTGCAAACTCTGAATTGGCACTGTTTTTTTACTGCATTGATAGATAAAATAAAATTCAAAGTCAAGCTCGTGGGAAACCAAATCACAGAACAGCAAGACAGGTCAACAAGCAGATACTCCAATTTGCACAACAACTGCCTCATTAGTATCACAGCCGTTGTAGATATCAGGTCCTTCAACATTTGAATCCTTGACCCAAAGAGTCGGACAGAAAACTAAGAAGTCCAACAACACTGATGATAGCTTCTCCAGTCTCCTCTATAAGGACTGCAAAGTGATCCAAGCACAAATACGTAGTATTTCTCAAATAGGAGCCAATAGGTTTCCCCTTTCAATGTTTTCCTCCTTGCAGATAGGTCAGTCACACTTATGTTATGTCCACACTTTATTTGCCAGATCTCTGCTTCAACACAAAGGACAGCGCAGATGAAAGCACAACAGCTCCGGCTTTTAAATGTAGTTCATTATCAATGCACGCATCCGATTAAGTGAAGCGTGGACACACAGGGGTACACTAACAGCGACAACAGCAAGCAACACTCGGTTTCCTTCAGTCTTCAGGAAGGAATATTGGAATAAATGCCATGAAGCACATAGGATAACCTAATTCTGGACATACTTGCCGAAGACTTGCTTGTCTATGCATAATTCTCCACACCGTGTTAGTGCTCCCTGCATTAATCCAGTCATTCAAAGTGCCTCCACAACATTTACATCCATCCAATTATCCTAATTAATTAGTTCAATTACAATGGGGCCAGTTTATTTTCCTGTGAACAATTACGTTGTAATGATGATCTGGGAACAGGTAATGATGGGTAATAAGTGAAGCGAAAAATCCACCAGGGGTCAAACAAAGTCAAAGATGGGGCTATAAACACAGAGGGGTGATAGGAAGAGAGCGAGAGGCAGAGAGGAGGATAGTGAGGAAAATAAAGTAGGAAGTAGAGGAAATGTGATACACTTAAGAGGAGACTATGAATACAGCAGAAAACTGCTGTGTAGGTAATGCACTTCTTTATAGACAAACAAGTTACCTGAAGGGGAGATGAGCTTCCAGCTGATAGAAGGTTCTGGTTTACCGCTGGCTTGGCACATCAGGGTGACGTTGGAGCCTTCATTCACCACAATATCTCTTGACAGGTTGATGATTTTTGGTGGTACTGTGAAAGAAAATGAGCAAAATGTGAGTTTGACAGACATTGACAATTAACAGGCTGGAAAGGCTAACAAATAGTCAGGCTGTATCTGTACATTCCCCCAGCTTTAAGGAAGTAAACCCTTTAAAGTCTGTATAGCCATGGCTGGAGTTGTAAGAAGTAAAAGTTAAGTGTTTTAGTGAACTGAATGAAAAATTATAAATAACAATAAATAAATAAATAAAGAGACAATAACATTTTTTGTACAGTTTTTCTGAATGGTAGACAGTATTCAATATCAACAAAGAAAACACACACATCCAGACTGAATTAGTTGCTTATAATTGGCATCATTATTTATGAAGCTCATCAGTGTTTTCTTCACGTCAAATGAAACAAGAGAAGGGATGTCTGTCGCTTTTCTCAAAATCTGTTCATCCATCCACGGTCAACACTGCACATCCTCGGGTCCTCAGCAATACACACACACACATACTACTTCACAATACCAATACAATTAGAGTACATCCACTAATTATAACTGGAGGAATCTGACTTCCTGCCTGCCTGCCTGCCTGCCTGCCTGCTTGCCTGTCTGTCTGTCTGTCTGTCTGCCAGTCTGTTTGTCTCCCCGCCTGCCTGCCTGTCTTGGCGGCTGTGTTGCCGAGGACCTGAGAAAGTGGAATGTCAACTGTAAAGATTTTTGGATGAGCGGCTCCCAGAAACCTACATGACCTTATTCAGAGAATACATGTGGAAACAGTAAAAGCCCAACGCTGTCAAATGCTATTAACTGCATCTTGAAAAAAAATTAATTACTTACCCCATATTTTTTTTATTATCTTATAAACCACTATGGGAACTACAACAGCTTCAACAACCACTGTTTTCTTTTAAGGGGTTATAATAACAATAACAATCAAACAAACGATGTATCAGCTGACAATGTAAAAACCAGCGTTCAATGTAAGTGGGGGTGACTACAGCTGTCTTGTCCCTAACATTACTCTTTGTTCATAGCAGCAAACAGCAGACGGACACAGTTGGAGACTGCCTGGTAAACACAGTACAGCATTTAGAGGCTCCAAATGTTTGCCCTTAGGAGTTGGTAGAGACGGCAAATTCATCAGTTGGCCAGACACTCAACTCCAAATGAATGATGATGTTGCTGTGTAATTGCTACCAGTTTGTCACATCAACCTGAATGTAGGGAATTTATCAAGATAGTGTTTCCAACTGCCTTTATTTTTTTTTCTTTTTCAGTTGGTAAAACTTGTATTTAAATGTTCTGCTTCGTCGTCTTCCTCCAGCAAACGTTGTGGAGCTCCGACCAGCTAATGCAAGCTGAGGGCATAATGAGGGTGAGCTTGGAGCTGCAAGTTAGGAGCTCATTTGGGTTTGTAAAAGCTTCAAACAGTCTTTCAAAACACTGGTGAGGGTTTGCACCTCTTACTTTTCTTCAACTTGCTGTTAATAATTTTGCGGCAGCAGTTTTTGATAATGGTGACTCACAGCAGAATAGTGGTTGGAGCATTGATAGCTTCTTAAGAAATCGCTTGTTTTACACGTGGCATCTTACTAGCTTGAATTTTGACACGTACTGCTAGCTTTGTCTGAAGGCTCAACTTCTCAGGACATTTTTGTTCTCTAGTATTTCTTTTGGTTAACACACACACACACACACACATATACAGTATATAACCCTCGCTAAAATCACTCAATGCCTTCATCCCTGTTTTGCTTATCTTCCTGGTTTAATTGTACATTTTTCATAAAGCTGACATGTGATCATGTCGCCAACAAAGTTAAAAACATAAAGATGAATGAGATGAATGACTCTGATCAGCTCTATAAGCCATGCCAGTTAGTAGGTAGACTATACTGAAAGCCTTTCCTCTATTGTGGTGACTCTCTTTACAGCTGTCTGAAGGCAGCAGGTATCTGTTCCATCTGCAGTCTCTAACAGGACTGATGTTGTACACTGTCAAACCACAATTACACATGGCAGAGCCTCTGGTTAAATTTTTCATTTGCGTCTACTCATACATAAAAAATATTTCAGAAATAAAATAAATACAACATAAAAAAACAGACCACATTTTTAATTTTTTAATTCTACTTTAACTGTACATAAAGAACCATGGCTGTATTTAATGGTAGTTATGGAGGACTGTATTATAAATAAACCGGTGCACTACTACGTACGACGAATTTCAAGGTGCTCAAAGTAAACCGAGAAGTTAATTCTACTAAAATGCAACAGATTTTTGCTGCCGTATTCATAACTATAGACATAGACAACAAATGCTGCCTCTGACAAAAACTCTCCACAGGAGAGTCAGTGCATCAGAACGTGGATAGTCCTGTGTTTAGAGGGGATAAAAAGTAGAGACCCTTATTGTCACAGCCTCTGACATGCTCATATTGTATTCTTTCCTATCCTACCCAGTTTCCAAGTGGGCTGCAGGTATGCCAACCATGCCTGGCCACAGGAATATCAAAGTGTGCATTTGACTGCAATCTGTGCCATGCTGCCTGGTTCCCTGAAAATAGGGCCCTTAATGTCACCTTGTACGGGGCCAAATTTAGGCTCTAACAACTTTATCTAGGCCCAGGCTGTGGAATCATGTTCAGAACTTGTGAACATATTTTCATGGCACAGCACATCTCATTAAGTTCTGATAATAAGAACGCTCTGTGAGTCTAAAGATATTGTTGTCTATGAAACAAATAACCTCTGAATGGGGTGAGGTGAATTCACCTGTTTTCAATGCAGTGCTACTTCACAGAGGGATTACTGCACTTGTTATCAATTGATCCAAAATAAATTCTCAAAGTAGGTTGAGCTGCATTGTGTGCACTTTCCGCTGTATAAACCAGAGCTGCAAAAATGTATTGATCTCTTAGTCAGACAATTTTATGGCTGCCAGTCTTTTTTTTTTTCTCAAGGCAGGCTGCTTAATCAGGCTTTCTTCTAAATGAGCTATTGGACAAAGGAACTCTGAGGCAGCCACCTATCCACAGTACATGAAAAGAGGTGGTTAAAAGATAAAATCTTACAGTAACCAAGGTCTATAAAATATGTGTTTTATTTCCAAGTTCATAATGTTCACTGGCAGTACTAACTGAGCAAAAAGACATTCATTTTCTGAAGCATCCCCACATAAATAAATGTCACTTTTGAGGAAACAAATAATAACAGTTATTTCAAGTAATGTAGATGACGTCAAACTGTTTTCAAAAAATCTCTTCTGCTGCTCAATGCTAAACTTTACACAGCAATTTTAAAGATGTTCAGAGTAAATTGCCTCTGAACAAGAAAATGATAGATCTATAATACAGAGCACTTTGTAAAGGACAGATATTACCAACTCCTTTGAGAGTACTGCTCCAAGGTGAAGACAGATGGTTACAATCAAGAGTGTAAACCTCGCTTGCATGGATCGCAGCCTTTGTTATGCCCTTTCTATCTTTATAGATCACTCAGAAGAGTTACTGAAATTCTCTAATAAGCAGATCAAATAGCTGTTCCATTGAATTCCAAAAAAAAAAAAAAAATAAAACCACAGACATGCCACCTTCACGTTTGTCTAAAAAAACCAACATGGAAGGAAGTCAACAGTAAGTCTGATGTGATACCATAAAATCACACCTGCCAAAGGATCCTGATGATACCTGTGATGTAAAAAACACTGACAAGTAACGTAACGAATGACTAATTTGAGTCTCTTTAGATCAGAGTTTCCTGCAGTGACTGTGAACATAATGTCGACACTAATCCAAATTTTGGTGTGATTCCTGCTCCAAGAACATACTTGTCCTCTTGTGTACAGCTCAGAATATTCTACTACACAATGGAAAATTAAAAGAAAAACAAAAAAACAGACAAAAACATAGATATGGGAGATCGACAAAATGTGCATTTACATTTGCATTTAATCATTTGGCAGACATTTTTATCCAAAGCAACTCAACACTGAAGTTCCAGTGCAGTATGACACCTTGGTTTAATTACTAAGAGCTACATTGGTTTAATAAGGTGACGTGCAAGGAGATCAGATAAAGAAGTGCAATGAAAGTGCATAGTAAGTGCTAGTTAAGCATGTGAGGGTGTTAGATGTGTAAGAGAGGTGCTCTCAGAAGAGATGAGTCTTCAAGTGATTCTTGAAGATAGAGAGGGGCATCCCTACCGAACCCCACATTTGCCCCTGATGGCTGTTCCGTCACTGTATGAGTGTGATGTATGAATGTGTGAGTGAATGGGAATTGAGTGGTCAGCAAGAAAAAAAGTGCAAGTCCATTTACCTTGTGTTACAATTGTATTTGTCACATTCTGGACCTTTGGTAGGGGTTTCACTGTATGTGAAGGGAGGCCCGCCAGTAGTTGAGGTGATAAATAACAATGGCCTGGACCAAGAGTTTGGTGATATACTGAGTTTTTTCTGATGTTGTATAATGCAATGTGGCATGACCGGGAGAAAGATGCAACATGCTCAGAGAAGTGAGAAGGATAAGCGATGAAGAGGCGATTGATATTGATATTAAGATACAATAAAGATACAGTGTTATTTGTGTATAATACACACATTTATAAAACTATGTATGTGGTTGATTTTAAGTTGATTATTGTAAATTTATAAGAAATTCACACATATTTTTCAAAATAATATATTAAGCTCTCACACCTCAACTATATTTCAACTTTATTATGTAAATGAAGGAATGTCCTCATATGCTTTCTCATCAAAATGTTAATGATGTTTGTGTCAAATTCACTTTTCCCTCAGTTCCTGCTTTAACCTGATTGATTTGAAATGAAACTACCTGTCCTTTTTTTTGTGATAATGTGAATTTTAATTGTGACTACATTGCGCATGAAGTATTTTGCCTCCATGACATCCAAGGACGTCAATGCTGAATTTTAATTGTTGAATAAAAAATACATAAAGTCATGACCTCATTTACATTTTGAGATGAAACTTAATGATGCCACACCTCTAAAGAACACTTTACTGAGGAAAAGTTATCCCATCCTAGAATAGATTCAGTGTATGCTTTAATACAACACACATCTCCATACTGTAAGTACACTGAGCAAGTTGCTGTAATAATTCCTCTGAATTGGCGGTAAATGTAAAAGATGGGGGACAAAATCCACAGTCCTGCTTTAAAAACCATTCCAACGTTCAGATGTTCTGCTAAAGCCACTTTCCCTTCACCACAGCTCAGCAAAGAAAAACTTTGGCCAAACATAAGAGTGAAACTAAAAATAAAAATACCCACTAAATTTGTGTGGATTTTGTCCTTGGTTTATCCCTCTGCATACACAGGAACAACCCAAACATCAGACCAAGAACCAAGAACCAAGAAATATTATATGAGACGATTTTGCTAAATCCCAGATTATGTTTGATCACTTCAATTACAATGTGTCACTCACTACACACCCATTCACCACACCACCCAGCACTCTTACGGTCTGCCAAAGGACACACACTGAATGTAAATCATGAGGTGCAGAATCATCTCTTCATTTTCAAAATGTTTAAAAAGTAAAAGTGAATTTTTATCTTGTGTCAGTTGCATGGATTTGACCGCTTCATCGTTTGTATTTATTCACCCCAAACAGTGAATGAACTGTTCATGTTAGCTGAACAGATAATGTCTAGCTAGCAATGACTTTTCTGAAGCAGAAACATAAAGCTGTGGGATAAGGGCTCATTTCTAACTCAAGGTGAATTTACATCTAATTTAATTTTTGCATTGAGGTGAAAAATTCTGTATCTTACAGTTCTAGAAAACAAACAATAAAATTATTATTATTTTTTTTTTTTACATATTTACAGATTTATATCTTTTTGGTTCATTTGATCTTCCACAGCTTTTAGCATTCTGATGTGACTGCCTTTACATAAATGATAGTTGTTTGGTGTGGTGTGTTAACATTCACTTTCAGACACTGCTCATGTTAGAAAATTACATCTGAAGATGTCTCTGAATGACAAGACATCAAGACATTAAAAACATCTGAAGATTTAGGTGGTGGTTGTGTATGACAGTAATGTTTTTTTTCTTCTGCATCTCACATTTATTAGGTTTTTCTCGAATAAATATTCTTTTAATTTTTTTATTTTATTGCTACCCTTGACACATCTGTCCAAGCGATCGTTTTGTCATTTCCATTTCAAAGTATAAAGGACACATCTCTACTTTAACATTTCAGAATGATCAGCTGGTGTATGAATATAGTGTCACCAGTGCGTTAACTTGTTTTAGTTTCATCAGACTTTGTTTGTAAGACAAAATCTCTATGAATAATTTATTGGATGTCAGCTTAATCCCCATTTACCCTTCCTGAATGACAAAAGCATACAGCAAGTGTGTCAGCGTTGCTTCTATTTTGCTGTGCTGTGAGAGGCCGAGGCAGAACCTCCCTTTGTGAAATAAAAAACAGATGTTCAGATGTATTCAATTCTAAGTGTAAGGTTATGACATGTTTGAATATTTTTATAGTAATATTTCTAATTATAATACACTGTTAAAAGTGGAATCCTTGTTCACTCTAACAGTGTAATGGTTTGAAGTCAAACAATGACAAGAGCCATACAAGTAAACAAACACATGGCACTTGCTTCCTTAGTCAAGTGGGAAAGGAAATGAATCCAGTATACTGAATTGATCCACAGTGGGGCTAATCAAACTGGATTTTGAATAAATAAAGCTGAATTATAAATGCATATATGCTGATGCCTGCTTGTACTGGAAGCTTTGTAGTGGCTAAACTGCTCTGCTGTCAGGGGGAGGGGTCAAATGGCACAGATGACCTCAGCCCAAGGCCCAGGAGGGTCCATGAAAAGGTGATGCAAAGGTGTGCAGTTGGGGATCAAGTATGGCAATTTACTTACTGACTCATGTCCCTGACTATACAATTTATTTTGAAATAAATATGTGTAGAAAACTGAGACCCCCCTCTAGCTAACTCAAAACGCCCAGTTACCAACATTCAGGGGCTCAAAAATGAATATTCTGATTACAGAGATAACAAGAGACTGAAGGGAGCACAGAGGCCACAGTCTAATTTCTGACCAAAACAACATGTGAAGAAGCACCAGGTATGACAGGTATGACCCACTCATTGGTTTATATATGGTAGCCCTCCACAATATCAACATTGACCCTACATATTGATTTTCTTTTTTTTTTTTTACTATTTCAAATGGGTAAAATCTTATGTCATTGTAGAGCTGTGCGCAGCATATTGATTCACACAGGCCTCCTCACCCCTCCTCACTGTCTCTTTGTCTCTTTCTCTCTTACAAACACATTGACAACGGGTCCGTCTGTGCACAGCTCCTCCTTCCTCTCCGTGGACGAGCCGAATCAAAACATGATCGTGCGTGGGAGGAAGGAGTGTTGTTGGCTTTTCCCCACAGAGGAGATGGTTGGCATAGCTGCTAGTCAGTATTGACTGCTTGTGTGCAAGTGGATAATGTTAATGTTAACTCTTTAACACGGACGCTCAATGTTTGCGCCCTCAATCCAGATGAATATTGAAAAAATACTTTCAAAGACTCAAAAGGGCTCGTCCTGAGGAGGCGCAAAGACAGCCCGGACTAGAGGTATATTAGCGCAACGAAGTACATGGAAAGTTAAGAAAACACACGTGGGAAAGGTGAACAGTCCGACCAGTGTGATTAGCTAGCCAATTAATTTGTTTCCAATATTTCCAGGCTATAACCAGAGCTGCTGTGGCAGCTGAAGCAGCAAGACAGTGTCAGGAAGGGATAGCAGTCAATAAAGTGTAGGAGAGGAGGAGGAGGAGGAGGAGGAGGAGGAGGACAGCAGCCAACATGTTGATGTGGGAGAGGAAGCCAGGGCAGAAGCAACAGGAGGGACTGTCAGCAAGCAGAGCAGTATTTAGAAAAAAACTGTCCCCCTGTGCATATTTTCTAACGGCCGGCCTGCAGCTAGATACTTCAAAACTAAACGTTCCCATCGATGTTTTGTTTACACCAACAAATTACCCACTGTATTGGGCAGTGTGTTCCTCTTCCTTTTCCAATAAAATATCTGTGCACATAACAGGTGCATGGAGAACTGTTTGTGTGAATGTGTGTGTTGAGCCATCAGATTGGTTTTGTCTGGCCTCAATTTCCTATAAAGCATGTTAAATTTCCTTTTTAATAGAGGTGCAACCTCACGTCGTCTCTGAGAGAGAACTGCACTGCATCAAAGACTGCCCCGAGTCAACCAGCGGCCTATTGTAAAAATATATTGTATCCACCACAGCGGTGGTACAATCTCATACCATCTGTCAAAGCAATATTGAGTCATCCAGATTTTAACGCAATTATTTTTCAGAAAAAAAACAATGGAGAGAAAATGTAGATGTAGAATTGTGTTTCAACATAGGACAAATGTCTGCATATATCATGCTTTAAGTTTTGGGAATACAGTTCGCATTTTATTTAAGGGGATGGCAACAGGAAGTACGTTTCAATGGAGCCATTAGGTGAGTTTCCGTCCAAATGTTTTGCACTTTATAGCTGAATTTCAAGGAAATCAGCGAAAGAAAATGGAAATTAATGTGGGTACTCCTTCCACTACCATTAAGTGAATATTAGGAGACAGTTTGTTGAGTTAAACGCCTGGTGGGTGTGTCAAATGCTTCATGTACATCATTCAAGTTTCCATTTTATCAATATGCCAACTTTTCCATCTCAGCCAAGCATGAAAAAAAAGGTATTTCAATGTTTTTCTTTTATTTGTTTTGTTTTTTCACCTTCTGGTTTTTAATGTGTAACGACATAAAAACAGGTGGACATAAACCCACCTAGTGAGTTACACTGTGCAATACAACTTCATTTCTGGTTTATTTTTTTTGGGCAGAAAACGTCACTAAAATGTCACTGTCTCCGCATGCAGCTGCTTTAGCAGCATATGGTTAATTTTAAAAAATATTTTTTCATGTCTTTATTACATGACACCATTAGTTCATGTTTCTCCTCATCTGCTTGATGATGTCTATACTTAATATATGTAACATACATTTTCTCCCATACAGCTTATAAAAATACAGTCAGTTATTCAGTTATGTGTACAGTTATTTATTTGCACTAGTAAAGTCATTTTCCCATGTTATTGTCATTCTCATTATTTTTTTTCATGTCTACTCTATGAGCCCTTTAAATTGCCCACTGAGGACAAATACAGTTTTTTGAATTGAATGTGTTGGTAGGCAATCATAAAAAGACTTTACACTGTTAACAAATGATTTATAGGAACTATAAGGAAGTCAACACAATGCAGAGTATACAGTCCATGAAAATCAACACCTCAAGATTCAAGAGTTGTGTGTGTCTAAATGTTCATACAGAAAGCTTTCCATGTTGTGCTTCACACACCCACTGTAAGGATTTTTCAGATAGACACACAATTTATTTATAGTTAAACAATAGACACTAAAGTAGTATGTTGAGTGCTCAAATATTCATGGTACAATTTCATTAACTCATAACATTGACAAAACAGCCAAATAACAGTTATATATATTTTAGATGACAACTTCCCTCTGTTGTAATTGATCGGAGTGATCAGGTGATCACAGTCGTATCACTCATGTCGCGGTCACTCATCCTTCAGCTGGATAACCAGACTTCAAATTCCAGACACCTACGTTGCTGAGATGTGTTGATGCAAGAAGTAAATCTCTGTCATTTGCTGCTGCTCTGTAGCTGACACTGACCTCTCACTTCCAACAGGGGGTGGTGAATTAATAGTGAATTTCTCATACAGGGATTGATTGAGCCTCACATATTAACTGCAGGGATGAAGCCTACACTGTTCACATGGATCAGAGTTTGTCCAGACAGCACAGTGAAGATATTCTGTGCTGTGATTTTCCAGGATTAATGAGCATTCTGTAGCTGGGATGAAAGGAGGATTCAGCAGCATCTTGCTCATTATTTCACACTACACCTAATGCAGAATCTTCTGAATGGACACAGGGAAACGATTTATTGTGTTGTTGTTTTACTGTGTCACTTCCAACAGTGACTGGCTCATCCTCTCAAGCATACAAATTCACACAGCGATGACAATTATGTCACAATTTATTTTCATGAAGCTGTCAAGAGAGTTTGCATTAAACATGGGAAGAATATTTCAGTAAAAGAAAACTGCTTAACTTGCTGGTCCTATTAGTTTGGTAAAAAAATAAATAAAAAAAAAAAAAAAAAAATAAGGGTGATATAAGAAAAACAAACTTTTCACAAGTTCAGTAAAAACTTCCTCAAGGAAAACTTACAAATAGGGATTTAATTTAAATGCAGGATGAGTTGAAAACTATTTTTAGACTGAACAAAATAATTAAAAACGTCTATTTTATTTGATATATTCTGCATAATTGGTAATTGGTTAGCATTAGACGGGTGATTCTATTGTGATTCCAACTTTGGTGCTTTAAAACATGAAATTGTTTTGGTCACATCTATGTGCACCACTGAAAATACTTTAAGCTTTTGCAAAAACATTGCCACTGATCTCTAGATATTTAGTTTGATAGGCACTTGGTCGCTTGCATGGCAGTAAGTAATGTAAGATTGTATGATTACGTCCAAAAAATATTTGATTTTACAGATAGCAAACCTGCAGACATCATGATATAGAGTCAGTGCAATCTGAGGAGATGATCTGCAGTGACAGAGCCTGAAAATGAAAATGACCTTAAGATTATCTTGTATGAGAGGAAAAAACAATGATAGTCTATGAAATGCAATGAAAAATACAGTTGCATTAATACTTTAACTTGTTTCGTTTATGTTACATGAAAACAAAAAATAAAGAAACAAAAAAAAAACACTGGGAGTTTTGCTCTCGACACTGTTGTTATAAGAACCAAATTTCATGGGGATCCATCCAACATTTGCTGAACGACATCAGTCTGGACCAAAGTGACAAAAAGACTGATTGATCAGCTGCAGTCCATCAATACCGTCCCTTGAGCCATGCCAACAGAGTGGCTGAAAAAGGTATATTTATAAATGTTTCAGGCCACCTGTTTATTCACAATTCTAAAAAAAGTTTAACAGTTTGGGAAGATAAATGTGCTGATGGCAACCAGTCTGTTAGTTTGTGAAATAATCTATGAGGAGCTGCAGCTGAAGAAATAAATATGTATACTGATCAGCCACAACGTTCAAAACCACTGACAGGTGAAGAAGATAAAATTGATTATCTCATTACTATGGCACCTGTCACGGGGTGGATAGATCAGGCAGCAGGTGAACAGTCAGTTCTTTAAGTTGGTGTGTTAGAAACTGGAAAAAGGGAGCTGTGCAATCTTATCCATAGTCAGATTGCCCTGTAGACACCATGTGAACTTGCCAATAGACGAAAGGATCCTCAATAAGATAAGAAACATAAATTTAACCGAAACAAAATTGTCATCACAAACAAAGCATTAATTAGGCTATTGCATTTAATAATCAGAGCATTCACAATAATCACTCAAAATCAGCAGGGGGAGGCGCATAGAAACAGCTGTTTATGGCTTGCAGCTCTGTCTCTCTCTCTCTCTCTCTCCCTCTCTTGTTGACCCTCCCTTCACTTCCCTGTTATAGGCACTGCGACGAAGTGACGTCTCCTGTCTATCGATCTCCTCCGATCTGTTTAATAACAGCCCTACACACAACAAACAGCGTTTCAGTGACAGCCAGTCAGAGTGTGTGTGTGCATGCCGGTGTTGCAAGCAAGTGAAACTATGGCAGGTCAAATCTCATTATATATAAATTCAAGTACAAATAATAATAATAATAATAATTATTATTATTATTATTATTATATTTTTTGCTGAATTTGTGCTACAGTAGTTAAATAGGTTGTATGGGAAAGTGATTGAGAAATGGTTCATCATTGCTTGTGTTGTTTGGTAGAGTTACAACCGCAGCAGCAACGCATACAGCAACCCCACACATTATGGCTGACCTTTACTATCCCAGTATTTCTCAGCTGCCTAAATGAACCCACTTTCCTCCTGTATTCTCTCCTGTTTTTTTGCTGTCACCAAGGCAACAGTGAGTTAAGACCATATTCAAGTTTTGGTTTTGAGCTTATTGATTGCGTATAGTCGGCAAATGTTTCACAGCGATCATGTGCACAGTGGTTGAAGATAGTCCTCCAACATAAACAAACATATGAGTTGTTTTTCTCTACACTCGATCCATCGAAATCATTAAAGACCACATGGCTTCTCCTCCTCCAGTGCGAGCCTTTCACTTACATTTGCAAAAAAGAATAGAATATGTGCAAAGTGTAAAATGTAAAATGTATTTAGGAGCGTGTGTGAATATAAAGTATCCAAAACTCAATCCAAAGCCCAAAAAGTTGATAAAACAACCACAATAATTCAGTCACTGAGCTGGACCACTGTTGCTAGTGCAGTCCTGCTGTTGACTGCTGCTAGCTGAATTCAAAGATGATCTGCTTTACAACAGCTGCAGCTGCTGCATGAACCAATGAAAAGTAGCATGTGAAAGTTCAATGGTAGCTGGGCGCAGTGGTGACAAACATCACAGAGGTATCAGCTGTCACTAATTAATGTTTATTCAGTCAGTAACATGATGACAGGCCTAAATTAAACTTGGCTGTTGTCGGTTTGTGTGCTCTCTATAATCAGTACTTGTCAAAAATAGTCATAAAGTTGTCATAGAAATGTCATAAGATATCAAAAGAATCACCAAAATGCAATTTTTTTAAAAAGTGGGTTTTTAAGAGTCTTTTAAAAGATGAGACCTGATTTCCTCGGGAAGGTCACTCCAAAGTCCAGGAGCCCTGACTGCAACAGCTCTGTAACCTCTCTGTATTCGTCTGGACCGTGGAAAAACAAGGAGTGATGCATCCGCGGATCTCTGGGATTAGGACGGAATAAGGCATAAGGCATAATGCAATAAGACTTCTGATAAATAATTTGGGGAGATGCCTTGTGGGGCTTTGTAAGCAATCAATAAAATCTTCTAAAATCACTTCTAAAATCAACAGGCAGCCAATGTAAGGAAGCCAGGATCATGTTTCATAGAGGGAGTTAAAAACCTGGCGAGTTATGGATGAGCTGGAGGCAGGAGAGGGATTTTGTTTTTATCGATGCCAGAGAGCAAGGAATTAACAATAGTCTAATCGACTAGTAATGAAGATGTGGATAACAGTTGCCAGATTTTCAGTAGAAATAAATGGTCTGAGCCTTGAAAATGTTTCTGTTGATGGAAGCCAGATTGAAACATGGATTTAACATGTTTCTCAAAGGTCAGATTTTGATAAAGAACGACACAGAGATGTCTGATGTCTGTCACTGAATGAGACAGTAAACCAAGATTGTTTGATAATTGGGTATTTTCACTATCCTGACCTATGATTAATGTCTATGTCTCGTCACCATTTAGCTGCAGGAGAATTTGTGACATCCGTTTTGTGAATGTCATGAGGACAGTTTAGCAGATTGACAGTGTGTTGATTGTATTTTGCAGGTTTGTTTGTTGTTTGTAGGGTCACGGCTCAGACAGATCTGAGTACTGTCAGTTACAATGGAAAGTGATATTATGTATACTTATAAGGTGGCCAAGAGGGAGCATGTAACTGGAAAAGAGGACTGGATCCAGCAACGTGTCATGTCCAAGAAGAAACGTTAACTTATGTTTAGTTTTGTCTGTCTCGTGACTTCTTGTTTTATTTTGAAAACCTAACTCTCCTCTCGTTTCAGGTAACTTCCTCCTTTCCTTTGTGCGTTTTACCATTGGTCTGATTGTCTGCCCCGCCCTGATTGTTTCCACCTGTTTCCCATTACCTTGTGTGTGTATATAGTCTGCATTTCTCTTTATCCTGTGCCAGTTTGTCTTGTCCAGTTCAGAGAACCACGCCAGCCATGTTATCCCAAGTCAGGTTTTGAATTCTGTGTTATGTTTTTTGCCACGGCCTTGCTTTACATTATTTTGATACTTAGTCTTTGCCTTTGTCCTGAATCTTTGTTGGTTTTCCTTGAAAGAGTGGTTTTTTTTGTTCTACAGTTTTTCCTCTCTGTGAGTGATTTTTATTTGGGTCCTTTGAATATATATTCCTCTGTAAGACTGATTTTTCTTTGCTACTTTGTTATTAAAATATTGTTAATTTGTACTTTGTCTCGAAGTCGTGCATTTTGGTTCAAGTCCTAGTTCAGTTGTGACACAACGAGCCAAGCGTGATAAAAACAAGTCACTGAAACCTTAAGAAGAGCACTTTCGGAACAATGTTTTTTTTCTGCAACTGGATTGAAATGTCTCAAAAATATTGTTTTCATGCATAAAATCTTGTAGTTACAATGTTTTATAAAACCTTAGCTAAAAGTTGGAGCTTAGAAATGGCAATGGGCAATGTGGCATAGTGGTCTAAGCAGGCGCCCCATGTGTAGAGGCTACAGTCCTCGCTGCCTCCCCATTTCCTGTCTCTCTCTACTGCACTATCAAATAAAGGCATAGAAATGGGTGAAGAATTGTTAGGATCAGAGGAAAGAAGAGATGGCTTTTTTTAAAGTGGTTGAACAAGAGCAGTTTTACCAAATTCAGACACAGTTTAAAATGTGAAGAATAGAGGCGTTCGTGCAGTGTAGCTTGCCACTTAAGTAGTTCAGTAATCAAGCTCTCAATAGTAGCTCTGCCCTGAAGGATCTGTCATCAATAACATATTCTTCCAAGTGGCCCACCAGGATAGAGGAGTAAAATCCAGGGTTAAAAACGTCTTAAAATCCTCAGTAAAATCTGTTTGTGACCGGCTAGCTTTGCCACGAGTCTAACCTAGCAAAGAAAGCAGCAGTCGAGGCAGTCCTTTCAGAAACATCCAGCTGACAGCAACTTAAGATTGTTAAGTCTTACGGAAATACTTTACCTTTTTCAAATGTGTAGCTAAAACAAGTAGCATCTTCAAAATGTAGCTTAAAATAAAAATAAAGTATCCCTCCGCCATCGAGCCAATTTGCAGGAAATATGGTCACAATCTCTCCTTCCTGAATTACAGCATTGAATAATGGCCAGAAGTGTTTTTGCAGAACATTATGATGTCAGAGTGAAGTTGACCTTTAACCATTTGGATAGAAAATGTCATCAATTTATTTTATCATTATAGACATTTGAGTTAAATTGTGTCATAATCAGTGTATGAATTTGTGTGTTGTGGACAAAAACGTTTCTTGTGAGGTCACAGTGACCTTGACCCTAGACCATCTACCATTAAAATCTAATCAGTTCATCCTTGAGTCCAAATGAATGTTTGTGCCAAATTTGAAGAAAACCATGTTTTGTGAGATCACTCTGACCTTAACCTATGACTAAATCTCTAATCTTAACTCAGACTGCTTCTATTTTCACACATAATGAGGTGATTATCATAATTCCTCTTCACTTATCTTTGTCTTGTGACTCCCCATGAAGTCCAAAATCCAATTCAAGATACTTAGAGCTGATCAGAAGTATTGCAACCATTTTTCATCAGTACGTCTCTAAGGTCGTCTGATTGGTTCCAGGCTCAAAACTAAACCAGAATGTGTTTGGAGTCATGGCGCCTCCTGAGCTGTGAGACTCCCTCCCACTGGACTGAAGTGTGGACATTGTGGACATGTTTAAAAAGCAGCTAAGATTTGGCTTTATTGAATTTTATTGAATTTTTTCATTTACTGCTATAAATTACTTTTATATTATGTCTCTATTTTGCATCTCTACCATGTGTGTTTCTTTCATCTTTTTTTTGCAAAGCATGCTGTGATCTCATCGAGATAAATGTATTAACTTCCTCATTTCCTTGCGCTAAAGACTGATCATCTGGAGTGGACGTCCAGTTTAAGGAAAACCCTTCCTTACAAAGGTTTGCAGGCAGGAAAGAACAATTATGAGGTCTGCACAAGTTTTATTGGTAGATTTTTTTCTTTTTATGCAGTGTTCATTAACAAATTTTAGAGAAGAAAATAGAAAACATTCACAAATGAGACCCTTTGTTACGCAGTATAGGGTAACTTTCATTGGATAAACTGATGGATTTTTATTGTTTACTTGCACAAAATCGAGGGACTGATAATCGCACACTGCTGTTAGATCCGATAGTTCCAGAGACTGGCCTCTCAGAGCCATGAAGACCCTCTCATGAAATATTCTAAGAGAAAGGGACGAGAGTCATTTCTACATAACGGGCTCTTTTTAAAAGTGTAAATCTCCTTAACAACACTTGACATCACTGCGCTTATGAAGACAGTTTCACTGATCATTTCATTAGAGCTGCTGCTTAATTTACACTCTGTAACAGCAAGATAACCTTACAGCACTGACAGCATAATGTGCTTATGGCTTTAAATAACTATGCATACATAAACACGGTGATCAAGTTAGTGTCTGAAACAATTAAAGTGTCCTGCATATAGAGTACTTAAAAAAAAACTATTCAAGTAACTGTGACTGTCTTATTCCTGTCAATCTTGATAAATTACCAAGTGAAAATGACAATCTGATAATGACGCCACTGTTTACATTAACAGTATTACTTGTCAACTTCTGAGCAGCATGTATAACTAACAGTTCAAAGAATACTGCAACACAGAAAACTTAACTGCATTACCTCTAGTTTGTTTTATTGGATAAAATCCCAGCTGAATGACTGATGTCACACCGATAATGTCTGATCAATCACTGAGACTAATGTCATTTCAGACAGATTTTCAGCTTAAATATATGAGGTTGTACTTCAAATGCCATCATCCACAGAAATAGCCTCCCATTCAGGGAAGTGTCGGCACATAATGTGATAAACATACAGTGGGATCCAAAAGTCTGAGACCATTTCAGAAACTACTGTAGATGAAAACTTTTGGTTCCTCAGTTTCTTAAAACTTGAGCTTTGAAGGCAGAGATGGGATAAAGTCCTAAAAGTCCTGAAACATACAGACGTGGCAAAAAAAAGTATTAGTGCCCTTACACCTCATTTAAACCAAACTCCTGAGGAGTAATGAAATCAAAAGCTCTTTTGTTATGTGTACCTGTGTGCCTTTGGAAATAAAACAAAGAAGCTGTGAAAAAAGCTCAATTCTTGCAAAGACTTTCTAAAATTTACTTCATAACATTTATACACAGCGCTTACAACGTAAGGTCACAGGACATTTTAACATTGTACCTCTTGTTCACACTGAACTCGGAAAAAAATGGCTTCAAACACTGCATACAAATAGAATGAGCTAAAAAAATATGAAGTTACATTTTCTCATTTCATAGGAACATTTTAAAGGTTGTACTTATGTATATATCTACAACCACACGTACACATGCTTTTCTTTAATGTGAAAATTTGTAATGTATGCCTGTGAATTATCTGCATGCACCCATGTTAACTGCCTTTTTGTGTATAAATCGTATGTCTATTTTTGCACACAGGTCTCTCTTGTAAAAGAGATCTAGAACTCAGTGAGACTATCTGTTTAAATTAAGGATCTAATAATAATAATAATAATAATAATATTAAAATGGCCAGATAAAATGACTGCTACCTGTTAGAAGTGATGATAAATAAGTAAATTGGATTGATATTTCAAGCAGAATGTTTTCTTCAATTAATATTACAGGTGTTTTCTATCTTTTAAAAACATTTTAAACTATAAAACCTTTCCTCTTTGTGCTGTTTCGTATCATTAGGTGCACCACACTGAACATGGACAAGAGAAAGAAAAGGAGAGTCTGATGGATGAATATAATTGCTAAGCATGGTCAAAGTAAAGGCTACAAGACCATCTCAAAGCAGCTTCATATTCCTGTGGCCGCAGCTGCTAATATTAAGTTTTAGCTCCACCGGGTGACCTCCCTTGAACAGAAGGATAGTTCAAATAGTGGTAAAGGAACAAAGGGAAACTTCAAAACTAATACAAGCGGACCTCCTGGATCGACATACAACATTGTCTCATCACGCCACTGCTTCCTCAATGAAAGTGGGCTAAATGGGAGAAGAGCCCACTTTTGAAAGAGAATTATAACATAGCCTCAGAAGAGTATGGTGAAATTCATGTGAACAAGCCACAAGGCTTTTTGGAAGATGTCCTGCAAACTAATTAAACTAAATCAGAGCTGTTTGGTAAGTAACATCAGCTCAATCTTCACAGAAGAAAAAAAAAAAACAAAAAAAAAGCTTTCCCCACTGTGAAACTCTCAGTTGTGGCTGTTTTGCCGCGTCTAACACAGGGAGCTTTGAATCAGTGCAGGGCACAATGAAATCAGAATATTTTGAAGGTCTAGTATCAGAGAGCTTTGTCTCAGTTACAGGTCATGGCTCCTCCAACAGGGTAATGACCCAAAACATACATCTAAAAGCAGCCAAGAATAGATGAGAAGAAAACATTGGACCGTTCTGAATTGGGCTGCTATGAGTCCTGATCTTAATCCGACTGAACATCCATGCAAAGAGCTGAAACTCACGGTTGGAACTGGAGCTGTTTTCTCAGCAGGCGTGGACCAAACTACCAGCTGAGAAGTGAAGAAGTCTCATTAAGTGCTACAAAAGGTGCTTGATTGCAGTGCTACAAAATATTAGGTTAATGGTCCTGGTATTTTTGCCCATGCCATATACTGTATGTTACAAAAGCAATGTGTCTGTCAATATAGATAATGTAATATAATAATATAATTTAGTCTATTAATTATACAGTAGACTAGATAGTAGTGGGTGCCAATTACCAACTTATTTCAGAGAAACATTATTTTTTTAAGTGGAAGATTATGGGGTTAGAAATGAGAGTCGTACTGGAAAAGCTGTATTCACACATCTCAACATCTTACAATCTTATCTTAATTTCTAATTTTCATCTTTTTTGTGTTATGATGTGATTTTTTAGTGTCTGTCTTTTTTCAGTGGCAATTACATTTTACACTGTCACTACTTTTTCTGTGTCACTGGTCTTCAGTTTCAACTTTCTTTCACTGTTTTGGCATAGAGGGGGGGGGGGGGGCTAGAGGGGAGGAGCAAGGAGCGCTTGGTTTGTTTATACTCAGAAGCCTGACAGGACCGCATACCTAGGCAACGGTTTTACACCAGTTCACCTGCAACTCCCGCACCGCAGGTAGGTCTACTTTTCTCTGCCTCTTTGTTTTATTTTTCTGTGGAACCCTTTTCAGTGCCAATATAACTTTTTCCAATACAGCTTTTTCAATCCCAGTGTTTCCTTTTTCAGTTCAGATTTTCTTTTCAATGCTAAATTTTATTTTTCAATGTTAAAATGTTACTGTGACTGTTTTAGTTCCACAGAAGGGTAGAATCTAGGACTGCCATCAACCAAAGATTGTCCTGGTTGACTTAGTACAAGCCATTAGTTGACTATTCATTGCATGTTTCTGATGATGGTTTTAATCATTTTAAGGTAGTTTACCTAACATTAATGCCTCTTACAAGTGTTTCAAGAGAAGCGTTGTTTCGAGGTCACTGGATGATACTTTACATACTTTTGTATAAAATACTTTTTATACAGATTATAACATCCCTTGCAAGGAAATCAGTTTGTCTTTAAAAAATGTTCAAATGTGAAATGTTCCAAAGGTTGAGCATCTGACTAATGATATAAGAGGAAAAAGGTACGGTAACTACTTTCTGACTGCAGGAAATTTCAAGCAATTTTGAAAGTTTAATGCAAAACAAATATCTGCAACATTGACATATGACCAATCCAAGCCTAGTCGCAAGGAATATAAATTGTCATCAATTATAATTTTAAATCCTTGGGGATTATCTGACAAATTACCATGTTGTTTGTATCTTTTGTTCTTTCTTTGTTTATTCTTAGTCTTTCTTAGCATATAGTTTTCATTTCATCCTTCATTCTTCGATCTTATTACCCTAGTATTATTTCACTGCATAACTATGTAGTTCCATCAAATCTGAAGAATGGAATTTAATTTAGATTGTTTGCCCTGCAACCAACAGACCAATTAAAACTGACAAAGATTCTTCTCATCCACTAAATTTTGGTTGACTATTAGAGGAGAGCCCCATTACTACATACCACATGACTTTGGCCGAGGCTGAATATTTATTTTCAGATAACAACTTGTGCACAGGAGTTTTGGGATTCTGTATGTAAAAGTTCTCAGGAGATAAAAAAAATAAATAAAAAAAATAAATATATATTAGACTGTCTTTAGCCTTAACATGATGTGAGTCACCCTCTCTAATGAAGAGGAAGGTTGAGCTGGTGGTGAAAGTTATCTTAGTCTTGAACTGCAGTGACCCCAGTGTCCACATCAGTCAAAGTGCTCTTCAGCAAGATCATGCGCATCTGCTCTCTCCTGCCCCTGTGACCTGCCTGTTAACTACACTGAATATGTATGTGTGACTTATAGGAATAGACACGGTAAGTAAGTAGACACGGCAGTAGAATTAAGATGTAATTATGTCATTTACATAAATGCACCCTAACAGTGTAAAAGTTTACAAAATAAAATGAACAACAACAAAGTGTGTTACCATCCTTACAACTTTCACTAGTTGAATAAAAAATCATTTGTTTCAAGAGGAGATTTTTCTGAGTTCATTTACAATCAGTTCAGAAATTATGAATAAAAAAAAAAAAGATGGAGTCAATTTAATGGTAATTGTGGTTTTAAAATGCAGGTGGTGCTGGTTGCTCTGACTCTTTTCTGTGTCATAAATGTTGCATTATTATTGTTTGGCATCAGGTTGAAGAAGAAAACTGAGAATCCAAACTCGGCTGATAATATCTGGTTCTTTCTCTATTATGAAATCGGGGTCGGCGCCTTGCGAGCAGCACTTTATGCTGCACGGCTCATCTGCATATTTAATTGGTTGCATTTAACTTACTCATTATGATATGTGTATACAGCGCAGTGCACTTCATTGTGCACTGCATTTCCATGAGGACACTATTACAACTCCACACATAATTTTAGCCAAAGCATCTTAACATCTGGTATTCCCCATTAACCTTACCCAACGTAGTGAATGAAGCACACACTCCCCTCCCTCTCCTTGAGCAAGGCATTTAGCCCCTAATTGCTCCAGTGGAGCAATGAATGAGGAAATGAGATTCAAGAGAGACAGCACGTCTGTTTTTACTCTCTGGTTTGTTCACTCATGCCCTCATGTGCTGGTGCACAGGAATAACACAACCATCAATCACACAGTGTAAATCATTTATACTGTGTGACATAAACAGATCACCTCAGTGTGATATGAGTAATTGTGCATCAGATTATTATTACATTAGACACCTGTCAAGCTGAGCCTATAGAAAATTCAACATACAGGTCTATAACTGGCAGCTGGTTAAAAGGAAACAGCAGTTTTATAGAATTCCTTCAAAATTCATATTATTAGTACTGGTATTTAGTAGTAGCAGTAGCCTCAGCAATAGCAGAGGTGGTACATATGTGTTACCTTGGACGAGGATGTGAACAGAGGTGGTTCTTGGTCGACTGCTTGTCTGGACCGCGCACACATACTGCCCCTCATCTGTCATGTCCACGTTTTCAATCTTGATGGTAAACTCCTCTTGATTGAGGGTCACCAGACTCACTCTGGGATCCACCGACCATTTATCTTCTCCAGCGTACAGTATACTCGACCGGTTCAGCCATGCTGTGTGTGTGACAACGTCCCCCTGTGCACACCTGTAATAAAAGGAATAAAAAATAACGGTGAAAGTCTGACTTTTTCTGAAGTGGAGCAGAAGTTATATGAAGCACATATGGATGTGATAGATATCTAAAATTTATGTCCAATATTCTTGCTTGACAAAATGTAAACAATCAGGTCAAATAAACAACTTAAATGCCATATTTGTCAAATGCAATAATTACTCCTTTGCCTCGAGAACATTCACTCAGTCGCCAGTTTATTAGGAACAACTGGCTAAAATTAATATAACAGTTAACAAGCTGTATATTAATGTATTAACATGTTAGTATCCATATTACAAATGTTATATGGGTCAAATTGGACTTGGATAATCAGATTTATCATGTTGAGAGAAAAAAAGAAAACAATGAAAGAAACGATTTCAAGCGGCAACTGTGATGATGCGGACCACCAGACATACATCCTAGCCTAATATAACAGACAGGTGTTACTATTATTTTGTCCTTCCCCATTTATATCAGTTAGGGTGGGCTACATAACAGCTAGGTGTTCCTACATGAGGACTCTCTACATTTTACTGCAAACTCCAGTGTTTTTTTTTTTTTTTTCCTGTCTGAATGGGGGCTCATCACGCTGATCAGCAAACCTTCAACAAGAAAGGAGGAACTAATCAGGGGAACCAGCTGGTGAAGTGTTTGGTTCTTCGTTTCACATGATTTTCACCACGGCTGTTAAAAGCTCACTGATACATAAAAAGCATGTAACTGTACCACAAGACAGTGTAGTGAATAGGACCTGGATCAGCTGAATTTTACAGGCTTATCTTAAGTAAGCATGCTCTGCATAAAACTGGTACAATAAGTAGATACCTATTGGTGTGTTATGACTGAAAATAACCATGTGTCTTTTGCTTCACTACAGAATCAACTTCACTAAAATGTAATTAATTTCTACAATTTCACATAATTATATGTCCCATTATAAAGTAACTGCATTTCTCAGTTTTTCTATAAAAAGGAGGACATTTTCATGTATCATGATGTTCTAACAGCATCAAAATGGGAATATTAATACCATTTCAATTATTAGCAGTCATGTTTGTTCAAACATTTGAGAATTTTTCAATACACTTAGTAACTAGACACATTGTATGAATGCAAATGCAGCTCTCGAGCAGTCATCAGGTTTCTTTTGTTAATCTGCCCACACGCTTGCTTTGTGACATTCAAAACTGATGGAGACAATGAGCTGAAACTGCACCACAGAGTTCTGCACAATTACAAGAGATTGGTTTCACCAGTCACCAAATGCAGCTTTGATACAGGAGCTGGGTCACCGATCTTTGACTGTTTCCACAGAGCAACACTTCTGCTATATTTTCAGACAAATCTTTGGATCCCGCTGAGAAAGCACCAACAGAGTTGAAGAAAAGTAATAAATAAAACAGAAAAAAAAGTATAACTTACAAGTGAGTGTGCCAGCGGAGGAATAAATTCATACTTTGTACAAACTCTACTTTTGGCTGCCAAATGCCTGTTTATCATCCGGGTTTATTTAACTTTCAGTTGGCTAATTTTCCAATGTACAGAAGAACAAGAGATTTTTCTACATTTAAACAGTTTAGAGTGGTGGCAATGTAATAGGAGCTTGACGCTTTGCAGCTGAAAGAATCTCGGCTCCATTTACGCTGCCACAGCTTTTGTTAGAGCATTAGTCACTTCCACTTCAGCGACTGCAGAGGACAAAAAACTGAGTGTATGTGTGTGTGTGTGTGTGTGTGAGCAATAGCTTTCAAGTTTTCACAGTCTATGAGTGGTTATCAATTTACTGGTTACTTATTTGCTTTATTTACTTTGATAAAGTAGATTCAAAAAAGAGTATTTCTAATGGCTACAGTAAATTGATTTCTGAGCTGTAAATGCAGCAGGGTTTGAACCGCGCTGACCCTGTAACTTTTATTTAAGATGAAAATAACAAGAATTGATATGTAGCGAGTTTAAGGTCACGCATACACCTACAAGGACACATGCTTGCATATACATGGATGCTCGCTCAGGTGTAAAAACTGAAGGATGAAACATTTCTTGGAGGAGATCCAGCATGCAACCTCTTTAGTGAGAGGCATATCTACACTGTCAGCCTCAGTGTCCTTGTAAGGCCATTAGCTTAAGAGACATGCTTTCTTCAATACAGGAGGGAAACTGTTTTTGATTCTTGATTAAGCGACATGTCAATTTCCCATCCAGCTGCTAAATCGTGCACAAGAACTCAAACGTTCTCTGTTTCGAACAAACATGGAAGATACAATACAGCCAAAAGCAATTCAAATTCAAACCTGATTCTGTTTGAATCAACTTCCAGTTCCAGTAGCAGTCCTCCAACCTGAACGATACAGGTCGTGTTTTTCAACCCTCTGATACGATCCCATAGGAGCGTATTGGACCTTGGTTGTCATGGTTATAATAATAAACACACGGACTGTACCAGGAGTGGCATACATATGTTCATCGCCATGGTTACTGTCGTAACAGTCATGGCTGGCTTAGGTTTAGGCACAAAAAAGTACTTGATAAGGTTTAGCAAAAGATCATGATTTGGGTTAAAGTGATTACTTCCTCAACGTTAGACAATCTTTGTTGTCATGGTTACAGTAATAACAAATGGTTAACTTTGTTGAACGGTCATGGAAGAACATGAACTGCAACCTTCACATTGGAATCGAAACCGCTCTCTTGTGTCATATTCCTGTGTTTTGTTTACCCGTCCATCCACCACAACAGCCTCCTGACTCAGACTTTGTCGCTCTATAAACTACATCACCGCACTTTTCCATTTGCTGCTGTCATAATTACTGTGGCCGCTAGATGTCACCTAATAGCAAAACATAACCATGTGTAATAATAACCTGCTGCATAAATGACCTATGAGGTTGTTTTTCACAGGTGTCAGATTAGCAGGTACCACAGGCCACTGGCCCCTCTGTTCAGACGTCAAAGTGTTGCGTGTCATTTGTCAAATAAAGTGTCTGAGTATCTTGAAAAGGGCTATGTGAATAAAATGTATTATTATTTGCTATTATTAAAATGACCTGTTTCATTGGTAACTTCATGAATACACAACGCAAAAAAGACACAACAGTACATACACAAGCTCACAGTGCAAATGAAAATGAGCTCAGAACAAGATTTTTTTTTTTTTTTTCTTTCATGGTGTTGGGACTCAAGTGGTGGAGACCACATGCTCTTTGTTCTACAGACAATAGAACTCACTTCCCCACAGTTGCTCACTGTTCACACTTGGGGACGACCCTCCCACAGGGACCTCACTGACCAGTCAGTGTTGGTCAGTGTGTGACATGAGACCTCCCAGGGTGTTACCAGACAAAATCGGATCTCCTTCTCTGTTCTTTCTCTTTTCTTTTTGGCTTGCTCAGGAGCAGGAGCTCCTCTCCCCTGTCGGCTCTTCAAGGAGCAACAAGGCCCCAGCCCAGGTCAGCCCTGCTACCTGAGACAACAGTTCTTTTCCCGTCCTGCTCACAGCAGACTGCAACACTCTTCTCCTCAACAGCAGCGACCTGTTTAGGATTAACTGGCATGAACCAAGTTCTCTTTCGAATCAGTGGTTACAACACAAGGTCAGCCAGCTGATTTTCCAAGCAATAGGAGCCACAGCAGAGTTAGCGTGGAACAGTTAACTCTGTGAGAAGAACTAAGGAGATAACAGCGGAAGTCACACAGCCAGACAGGACTTTACTCCACCAGAAAGCCACACAACTCACTGGATATGTCAACAACACTTGAAAGGATGTTTGTTTTGTTACGAGTACTGGGTAATGTTAACTGACTAGGCCTAACCTTACCTAGCATAGCACAGCTAAGCAGCAGAAATCTAAACCTTTGTATATGTAACTGTTGGTTAATGTTTTGTTGTTGTTATGTTTTCTTAGGTTGTGGTTAGTCAAAGTTGTGTACTTGTATGTTCACACACATACCTGTAGTACATCTCAGTTCTAGAACATGCATGCAGCGAACCACCTCCCTCTAAACTGGTACCTTTAGATTACATGAGCTAGGCTAACAAAGAAACTCACACCTTCCCTCCCCCGCACACCAGGTGGTCTCAGCGGCCATTTTGATTGGTTCCTTTCTTTATCACCATTTTCGGTAGTCTTCCTTGTTCAGGCAATGTGGTCACAGCGACCATTTTGAATCGGACATCTTGCATTTGTCCGTGTCCCCACAGACACACCCCCATACACACATACGCATACACACATTGTGTTTTACTCTGTCCTATTGTAAATAAATGTATTTAAGTATAACTACTGGTGTGTTTAATGTTGCACAAGTGTGAATATTGCCAACCTCTACTCAGCAGAACTCTAATCCTTTGACTTTAACTTACCGTTGATATGGTAATTTGGTTATAGTTATTAAGTTAATTATTAAGAGTTCCAGATTAATCGTAATAATTTGAGGCAGAACTAATATTGGCTATTTTGCCTATTAGTTTAGGTGGTGCCCCCGAGGACTTCAATTCATTTTAAAGTTATTATTTTAATACTGATATTTTCTTAATGTATGATAGCTTATAAATTGATAAACAACCAAAGGTCCAACATATGGTGCCCTGTGTCTACAGACCCAACATTTATGGTGTCTAGCTCGTGAGGCGGAGCTCAGACCCAACAATGGTAAATATTTGGCCCATTCACTAAAGGTATAACATCACTCATGATTTGATTTGCTATTGAGCTGCATTATGTGAAATGTAGGATCCACATCTCCTGTACCCTCATCCATATTAGTGTTTCAAGGTCTGAATATCTCTGCTGTACTCCTTTGATTTTGACCTTTTCTTTCTGTCTTCTTGTAAGCCACATAACTTTATAGCAGCGCAACACAAAAACTGACTCACAAGTAAGGCTATCTTAATGTAGCTGAGGGTACTTCCCCATCAACAAGACTTTTGCAATCCAAAATATAAAAATGTGCTCTGTTTTTTAACCAGTGAATGGTAAAGGAGATGTGTTGTAGCTGTCACTCACACCCAGTCAAAGAGAAGTTATTATGTTTCAACAAGTTTAAATATGGGCCATGTCAGATTTGCCTCCATGTTCTGAAATAAAATAGCTCAGACAGAAAAGATTGCTTTTGTACTGAGAAGACATTTGATAAGAGGGATGTCAGTTCCTGCCTTTCTAGTTCAGTCATATGGACTTGTGCATTTTGATGCTCATATTACAGTGATATTCGGTGTTAGTTATATTATAGGTGAATTGTATGATTCATTTTCATATCACTTTTTCCAGCTTTCCTGTACTTCCCCCAAGGTGGGAAGAAAGAGGTGCTGACTTTTACCATGGCAACAGTACAAAATACAACCATCATTTAAAAGATAAATAAATAAACACATATTTGAAAATAATTTTTAAAAAGACTAGAGTATGAAGTGGTTAAGTGTCTCTTGAAGTTACCCCTGTATTATTATCAACCACTGAGATATGCAGACTTCTGACACAGGCTGCGGTGCAAAGGACTCTAGAGGGCAAAATTGGTGTACAACTTTTAACAAAAAAATCATGATCATATGAATTTTAAAAAACGTAGAAATCTTACTGTTTACTTATTAGTCTTCAGTGTCAAGGCTGTGGTCAATGCCTCCTACAGAATTGCACCTTCAGGGGTTTTGGCTTAATTTGAGAGGGTCAGTGACACAGTTAAGGGTATACTAGCACGGTGTTTACACTGACTTTCAATTCCCATTTTATGAGAAACTCTGTGCAGTTGTGTTGAGTGGGAGTGCTGATTCTTTGAGTGTGATAAAAGAGTACAAAACAAGTCATAGGATATAGAATTGCAGTTGCTGATCTCTCGATAGTCATTAGATGAGGAGGAAAGAGGAGGAGAGTAAAGCTCCTGTGCCTCTTTAGTTGAGTTTTGCTGTACAATGGTAAAGTTTCTGAGTCTCCATGTGCAGAAATTCTTATACACATATCTGCACGAATGTCACTACATTCTCTTCAGCCCTATACTGGTATCATCTGGTGTTAACATTCTTGATACCACAAGAAGGGAAAACAGCTAATTGGAATTATTCCAATTATTCTAATTATTTTAACTCAGCCAAGGAGTTACCATGTGTCTGTTTGTTGGTTTTTTGGTTTGTTTGTTAGCGGATTACGCAAAAAGAAAACTCTGAAACAAAGGATTGGACATGGCCTATGGAAGAACCCATTAAATTTTGCAGATCCAGAGGAAGAATTAAAGCATCGGCACCATAATTGACATTTTTGTAAATTTCCCAGGAATTAATGTTTGCATCTTGATTTAAAAAAAAAAAAAAATGGTTTTGATCTATGACTGTACAATTTGGTGCACATCACCATAATAATCTGGATTGGACAGATGTGTATAGGATTATTTGGCCTTGGCAGAGGTTTATTTTTTCATTTGTCAGCAATATTACTCGGTGTAGGGATGGGACATGAGTCAAGGAAGAACCCATTTAATTTTGGTTTATATATGCTTAAAGGAGCTATTTGTAAGTTCTGCTACTGCTAGTCAGCATTAGCTTTATCAACATTTTATTTACCTTGCGATTTCAGCATTAAACTCCATTAATTTACTCACCAAGAGCTGTCTCCAGCAGTGGAAAGCAATGCTCTTGTTTTTTAGCATGTTAACTACCTAGCCTGTCTTCTAGCCTAGCTTCGAGTTTGCCCTGAAGAAGAAGCGCAGCTCAGAAAGTGTGTTATAACCTCTTGTATTGTAAATGCAGCAATGACTGAAGCTCTTGGCAAGACTGGTAAGTAAACAGCTGTTAATGCTAATGTTGGCAATTTAGAAATAGAAAACCTTACAAATAGCTCCTTTAAAGGGGTGGATTCAGGAATGTTTTTATCACTTTCCTTAACCTTATGAGATTTTTCAACATTTTTGTCAGTTTTCCCAGGATCTTGATGTAAAAAAAAAAAAAAAAATCAGACATACAGTATTTATGGCATTGGAATCTATGACTTTGTGCAATTTGGTGCAGATCCAGATAATAATCTGGATCTGACAGACACGTGTAGGATTTTTTTGGCCTGGGCAAATGTATGCGTTCCACTGAGTGCCATTCTCATTCTTAAAGAAACTATATGCCTCACCAGCTAAATCCCCCCAGAGAGCAACAAAAAGAAAAACGAAGGGATAAATATTTTACATACCATATAGTCTTTCCTTATCACTTCGGCACAGATGGTAAAAAGAATTAATCCAAATAAACTGTCAATCCTCACCAAAGCATGAGAGGAGGATGGGAAGGAGAGATGTTAGATTGGGAGGTGAAACTGTATCCATAAGCAAACAGCTTTTCCCCCTCTCTTCCTCATGTGTTTTCTGACAGTAGTGTGCAGAACATTAAAAATACATTACACTTGTTGCTCCACAATTAGATGTCACCATGCAGACTCTGTTTGCACTGTGGATTAGCTGAGTTAATGTTTAATGTTATATCATCAGTAGCTTTACTTCATCTCTTTCAACATTTAGTCACTGAAGACATTAACATTACCCTATAATG
This sequence comes from Seriola lalandi dorsalis, assembly GCF_002814215.2. Lineage (NCBI taxonomy): Eukaryota > Metazoa > Chordata > Actinopteri > Carangiformes > Carangidae > Seriola > Seriola lalandi. Next base: position 87,114 of record NW_019524228.1, read on the forward strand.
ACTCACATTCACTTGAACTGGAGATGTTCAAGGTGTGCTTTTTCAAAGCTACAATAGAATGCAGGCTTAGTTCAGTGATTGGAAAAAACAAGTGTTGTTTTCAAGAATTTCATAATATAAAGTTCAATCACTATGTGCATATATTTAATGTGTAAATTATCAGATTTCACATGAAAGAGACTTGTCAACAAATGTCATATTGGTTCAAGCTCTTTTCACAAACATTTTACTTCCATTTCAACCCACTATCTGGGTAGATTTAATACGATACTAATTAAGTATTATTGGAAATTGAGTATTAATGTGTGTTAAGGAGGTGAGAAAATCTGCCACTCAGAAAATAGTGAGACATTCCATCCTGAATTATTTTGTTTGTTTCAACAAATGTAGATGTCAACTCCAGTCTCTCGTGGGACGGTCGTGCGCTTTGTACACCTAGTGACAACTCTAGCCTCATCCTTGTTGAATATTGAATATGTGACTTCATTCAAAAATAAAAAAAAAATAAAAAAACATAATCTTATTATGTATTAAGCTCTGAGTGCTTCCAAAACACATGTGAAACATTAGTTACATCAAGCCCTTCTGAAAAGAGTAAACACAATGCTGACAAAGTCTGTCAGCACCAGGTAAATCTTTCTGCAGTATAAAAGAGTTTTAAATCTGGTGTCTGTGGCGACTTTCCCATGCTGTGGGTGACAAATATTAGACTTTAACACATTTTGTATATAGTCCTTGGTCATTAGCAACACTGTCTAATTCAGTGGTTCCCATTTTCTCATGGCCCGCTTGACAATCTCTTTTATTTTAATGATAACAATGGAACATTCAGGACTGAACTGAAAGCAGGGGAAGCTTTCTCCTGTTGCTGGCCAGCTATCCATTTTGATATTTTGATACAGTTTTTGCCATGGATGTAATATTTTAGTGGGAAGCAAGTATACAATGTGATCCGGCCAGTGGCAGTATAAAAGTTCCATCGGTGTATCACAGTGATATGCCTTAATACAAGAAAAAGATAATACAATAGTTTTTAATCATTTGTTTTTAAAATTCATTACACAACATAATTTAGATTGTTATTATTATTATTATTATTACATCTTTTCACCAAAATTGTACTGTTTTGAAAATATCAGCCCAATTGAAATACCTTTGTGGCCAGGCTCACAGGTAGGGAACCACTAGTCTAATTCTAGCGTGACTTCATGAGTGACTTCATGATGGCAATGTTGATGGCAATGTTGTCTCACTGTTACTATGAATATATACACACACAGCCTGTTTTTAATAGTTTATTGTCACAGTAACATGATGGCGCTGCACAGCAGTTACAGGTTTAGTGCAGAACAACATCTTCTTTGATATCGGGGGGTTTTAATTACTTTAGTTCTGCTATTGAAGATGCACCTGAGGCTACTGATGATAAGGAATTAGTTTTTTTTTTTGATATTCATGAATCAGATTATTAAAAAGCAGAAGAGAAACACAAGCCAGAACTGATAATGGCTAAAATTATCCAAGCACAGGGACTTTGGAAACTGTGGTATTCTTGGTTTCAGCATCTGTGTGTATTTATGGAGTTATCGAGTAGGTGCTTTCTATGTTGAAAACCACATATGATTCCGACGAGCAGGGCTCAGTCCCAACCAACACTTCAGCAAGTTTTATTAGGAAGTGTTTCATAAACAGGCTGCTCCAACACTGAAATTATCCTTGTAGTAGCTTCCTCACAACCTGGAGTCTGAAGTTACTACTTGCAACTGAAGCCAAAACTTTGGTGTTCGCTGTCATAAAAACGTCAGACACATGATAGTCAGTTTCCAACTGAATGACCTGTCAAGGCTTGTCAGAAAGTGTTCTGGGCTTTTGCATGTAAAATCCTGAAGTGGTACGGCACTGAAGAATAAAATGTGATGGGATGGTATGGTATATGTTTTTGTTTACTGTCTGTTGTTTAAATGAAACTTTATCCAGGATAAAATGTAAAAAAATATATGTATAAATATGTTAAATATAGAGTTAAATTTGAGAAAGATTGGGGCACCAGCCAGTAATAATTAAGCTATTTTATGTAGTAATTAAATAGAGTAACCTTAGACACAGTGATTCTCTGCAATCAGAAGAAATTATAAATATCTGGTGGTTAAATGTTACCAACAGCAGGAACAAAAAGAAAGAAAATACAGTAATTGATGGTGTTACAGAGCTGCAATTACTCTATTCTGAATATTTCATAAATGTGAGAGGTCTGACTGAATGTTACACCGAATTCAATTAAAACATGTTGGAAACAGAAATACAATTTGCTAAAATTTACCTTTTTGCTTACTGAACGGTAAGAAAAAAAACTACAGTACATATGTTGGGTTTTTGTTGAAACTGTTTCAGAGAGGTGTTGTTTCAGTGGTATGATCATACTGGAGGGCGTTTCTGTAATTTAGCCTGTGCTCATTGATATAAACAGCATTGACAAAATAATAGAAGCATATGTCAGTATAATGCATAAAACACAACAGCATCACAACCTACAAAAGTTTGAACACAAAATGAACATTGTAATTATCATCAAGGCAGGATTTACTGCAGATTTATTGCATTTTTTGCTTGACGTATAGTTAAACTGCCAACTGAGTGTGTGTATGTATTTATTTCCACAACATAGCACAGCTCTGGAGAACATGAACAACACCCAAGACTAAAGACAAGCTGAAACTAGAATTGCACTCAGTAAAGTGCACGCCTCGAAGGCCAAACAATCCTACACGTCTGATTATTATCCAGGTTATTATCTGGGTCTGCACCAAACTGGACAGACTTGTAGATCTCAACACCATAAATATGTCCGATTTTTTACTGTATCTGGGAGAAATATCCTCTGCTGCAAATTAATTAAGAACTGCTAAATTGACTTTTGCTGTTTTTTTTTTTTTATCAATGACAATAAAGATCTATTCTATTTCCTTTTTTTTTGGTACCGCTAAGAAGTCATGACAAAATTTATATCAGAAATGAATCAAGTAATGTTTTGCTCAGTGTGACTGACACAGAAACAACTTGTCTTTTTGTGTTTCATAGAACAGCTATGTGCGGTAGCTGTAGGTGCATGTCCATGCGCTATGAGTAAGTATTCATGTTTTCCATCTCTGTGTTGAACAAAGCAGATAAACAAGTGCTGCCATGACCTGATGGAAAAAGAGCCACTTGCGCTGCCTAATGTCCCACCATAATCACAATGATATATTAGGCCTCAGCAGGTATGCTGATCGGGCCATTAATTAACCCATGCATTCATTAGGAAGCATTTCTGTGTCAGCATACCCGTCTCCATGCAACATGTGGGTGGAATAAATCTGCACTCTGCATCTTGGCTGAGCTCTAATCTGTTCTTTTCACATCACGGCAGATATGCCTCCATGACACCAAACTGAGAAGCGTCATGGGGTGTAAGATGGTGCATGGACAGTTCATTAGACTGGTTTAATTGAGGAGTAATCACTGAACCTGCCTCACTGGTATTCAGCCAAAATTACTTTAGGCTGCCTGTTAAAGCACAATCACTGATGTCTGGACACTTTTTTTTTTAATTTATGTATTTATTGTTCTTAGGACAGGAGCTTTCCCAGTGGTGTCTTGGTAGGTGGGTATACAGTGGTGCCATTGTATTCGCATCATATTTGTAATTGTATGTGTCCAATTAGACATGAAGCACGCTCATTGTGCAACAAATGCAATGGAGAAATTTGCTTAAGACTTCTTTCCAGGTGCCATTCAGGAGGGCACTCATGTTGTCTAGGAGGAAATACTGCCTCAAAGGCTGAAGTCAGGGAATGAAACTCTTGTTTACTGTGAATGACCAAAATAATGAAAGACCCATTCTGCAAGATGTCCATTGATTTGTATCTGTAGCTCTTATAAGTCGGTATACAAATTCTCCTGCCCAGAGTTGAGTGCAGGTCGTACGCACCACTACACCTGCAACCCTGTCTCCTAGAACCTGACTTTATTTTGCTGTCCAGATAACTTTTTTGGACGTCATTCAAAAATAAAATAAAATGTTTTTTTGTTTTTTTTCATAATTAAAGAATCTGGCGGATGTTGACACTGTTGCACTGCAATCTGACTAAAGCATATTGAAACTTTTTATGTTATGTTTAGACACTCAGCACAAGAAGTGTTGCTTGTGAATATAATCCAGGCAGCAATTATGTTTCGCACCTCAATGTCATTAAAAACATGAATTAATTTTAAACTGTATAAACATCATTTCTGGGAGACGCCGGGTCTGATCACAATATAAATCAGCTCATGGGAAAATTGACTAAGTAAAATGGATTAACAAGCTTTGTATTCAGGAAGATCAAATGAAAGTCATGCTTTCAGAAGAAAGCTGCATAGGCCAGATCACTAACAATTATGAGAACACCTGCCTGGAAGAGGTTGTGGTTGCTATTGTCACTATGGTAATAAAGGATGCAGCAGAAGAACTACACACACCTGGGAATTGACAGGACACTTGGGGAGCAGGTGAGCACCTTCAGGTACTTGGGAGTCCATATCACTGAGAACACAAACATACATCTTAGTGATGCAATGCCTTTACCTCCCCAGAATCTCAATGGGGGTCCTTTAGACCCTGCTACTCTGATGCTGGAAAGCAGGGTGCATCAACAACTGGTCTGGGAACTGCCCTACAGAGAGTGGTGCACCAGTGGACCTTCACTACCCATTCTGCAGGACTTAAACACCAGAATGTGCAGAGCCAGAGATACAGTATGAATGAGACTCCCTTCTACAGCTTCTACACTCAGACAAATGCTTCTGTAACCACAAGTTTAAAAGAGAAAGTAAAAAAAAAAAAAATGAATGTGAATCCTGAAATTACGCATTTTTTGTAATTTCTTTGTATAGTTTTCTTTATAACTGTGACATATGCACATTTTAATTTTTTATACTAGAATTACTGCCTTGCAGATACTGAAACCCAAATTGCCTCTGGTGTGTAATCGGTGTGAGTGCGTTTGAATGGGTGAATGTGTGGTGTAAAGTGCTTTGAGTGGTTGATAACTTAGTAATTGACCACTAGTGGTCGATTGCACTACAAAAGTGCAATCCAATTACTTGCAGTTGTATGCCTCGGCCAACTGGCCAAGTATAGCGTTTTTGCGTAACAGTGTTTTTGCAGAACATTATGATGTCACAGTGAAGTTGACCTTTGACGTTTTGGATATAAAATGTCTTCACTTCATCATTCTATCGCATCATAGACATTTGTATTAAATTGTGTCATAATTAGTGTATGTGTAGGTTTTGTGTGGTCACAGTGATCTTGACCTTTGACCACCAAATTCTAATCAGTTCATCCATGAGTCCGAGTGAATGTTTCTGCCAGATGTAATGAAATTCCCTCTCGGCGTTCTTCAATTATCACATTCACAACAACGTGACCACTGTGACCTTTAACTTTGAAAAATTATAATCAGATCAAGATCAGATTTTATGATCAAATCAGATCATCAGATTCTAATCAGTTCATCTTTGACTCCAAATGAACATTTGTGCCAAATCTGAAGCGATTTCCCTGATAAATTTCCCTGAAACATAAAGCCTCCGGTTCTGGCTTTCACTGACACAGGCGTAAAAATGAAAATGATGCAAAGATCTGATATACACTTTTGAATTGTAACACTTATATGGCTACATTATTATATTATTACATTACTATTATTTAATTATATAATGTTTTGTTTTTTATAATTGTTTATCTGTACATTGTTATCATTAATATTTCTTTTTACAATTCTGATTCTATTCTACTTCAAATATTGTATGAGAATGTGACGTGAAATTATCACTGGTAACTAAAGAACAGCTGATAAAGCTGTTCAGACAGTCACACTCCATTTAACCTGTAGCCATATAACAAAATGAAGCATCACTTGCAGTAATAAGACATTGTCCTATATTGTACAGTACGAAGCAGGTGAGCTAAAATAAATAGTATTATGTCACTATGTGAAGGTCATGCAGAGTGAGATCCATTAAAACGATTGACTAAACTGTCCCTGGAGTATTGCCAATGTTTTTACCTGAGCCATGGATCAAGGAATGAATGAGGATGCTTTTGTTTCAGACTGCGGTATCGGACCCTCTCAAATGGCAGAGGTGCTCAGGGTTGAGATACAGGGAAGGAAAAATGTCATGTGATCAATGATCAATGTCAGTCTTTTGTATCTGTCAGGGCAGAGACCCGTGCCAATCAGCCAGCTATATACAGTACAGTATACTGTTTCGCTATAATGCTATTTCATAATTAGTATTTTGGCACTTTGTCTGTACAGGACCCCTGTTTTTTTGTCTTTGAGTTTATTTTAATAATTTTAATAATGATAGAGAGAACACATGTGTGAATCAGTTTCCAAACAACGGCCGAAAAGATGGAGGCTTGTGACACTTTTCCTTCCCACAATGCAAAATCACCAAAATAAAAAAAACCTTTTATTGAATTTCTATATTACACCACACATTTCAAAGTCATCTGCATCATTATAGTTTACATTGACTCCATAAACTCAAATGCATTTGTTTTCCTACCCCTTAGTTATTTACACTTATACATACCTTTAAAACAATACCAAATGTTTTGCTGAAATACATTTTTTTATAGAATGGAATCTGGAGGGAATAAAGTTTTTTTTTTTTTTTTAAATGGTCTGAAGTGCCCTGGAAAAAATGGTCTTAGAGAGCAGCCGTGGCGAGGCCCAGGTTGGGGATAGATATTTCTGAACACCTGGCACTACTACTATTAACTAGCATGCTTGGATCGGGGAAATTTCATGCGGGGCTGGACACCATTGTCCATGACATTCATAGGTTCACCTAAGAAAATAGGTGGAGAGCCCACCTAAGAAGGAGGGATTACTTAACTATATATGGTGGTGCACAGACACTCTGTCTTCAGTTCGGATCCGGATCTGATCTCATTTTTATTCTTGTGAAAGAATAAATTCTATTGCATTGGACTCTGACCATCTCCAGGGTATTCTTTTTAAAAATAATTTTTGACTCCAATAAATGTGCAACTTTGTAGACAGTTAAATGTTGTTTGAAGAAGTCTAGACTTAGACTCTGGCCTGGACTTGGCCTTTTTTTCTCCAACACAGCACAATGGGTTTTGTTCTGAAAAACCTTGATAGGTTTGATTCATGAATGAATCTGAGAGGTACAGTCTACAAACACAATAGCAATGACAGATGCAAATACAGGAAAAAATAAAACATTATATATATATATATATAAATACTTTAATAAACTCTCTTGGGTGTATCAAGATCCTTAGCCAACTGCTTCCTCCTCCTCATATCTGAGAGCAGCTTCCTACTCTGTATTTCCGTGATATAATGGCATCTTAATGTGTCAAAAATTATTAACTTAACCGTCTTAACTGTCCTACATGGCCCATAGGAATAGTATATGTGAACTCGTATGGTAATTCCACTTGAATTGCCTTGCTAGCAGGAAGTCTGCTTTTTCATATACTTATTTAGTCTGGGAAGGAGTGATTAAGAGCTGCAACACTTGAGAGTAATAAATAGTTGTAATATATGAGCTTGGAGATCTTCCAGGAAGCATTACTCTTTGAAACAGTCAACACATCATCGCTACATTGCTTCCTCAGTGTAACTGCTGAGCCGACACGGTCTCACTCCCACCTCGTCACATACGGATGCTTGGTCAGGGCCCCCTGGCTTCACTTTCTAACACGCTGGATTTCCCTTTAGGGTAATTTTTCAACGCGCAAAGGCGACATATTTCTTAAATGAATGAAGCGCTACATATGGCAGAGAACTTGCCAGGAGGAGGTTGGGGTAGATGGTGGGCATATAAAGCCCACAACTGTCACAACACCATCCATCAGTCCTGTTTGTGATTAGGTTAAGGCACCAAAAGTGCTTTTGTTAAGGTGAGGGAAAGACTGTGTTGTGGTTTAATACAGAAAAAAAATGAATGATGAATGAAAGGATGTTTTCTGTCTTTTCATCTTTACTAATAAAACATTTAATTCACTGAGCAGTTTATAGGCTGCTGGCAGTTACAACCATCTTTTAAGATGGAGTGTTTCTTTGCGTGTTACTCAACACATGATTGATGTTTGGAAATCAGTGAATACACCTTAAATGCCAATATGACAACTTTGAGTATTTAATTTCTTTTTATCAGTTGACAGCTGAATGTGTATAAATATCAACCGGATTATGTGAACTATAGATATTGCATTTCATCTGGAGAAAAAAGTAGCACGTGTGCACGCGTGTTGCAAGCAGGGCAAATTAAATTAAGTATTAATTTAATACTAGAAATAATAAGTTACTACATTAACCGGAAAACAAGTCTAATAACGCCTTGACGTTTGCAAAGGCAGGAGCTATCGGCGATTGTTCTAATGATCGTCGATCACCGATACCATCGTCCATCGGCACAACCCTAGTTCGTACAGCAGGTTATTGTGACCCATTGGTAAGTTTTGTTGTTAGGTGACATCTAACGGAGTAATAATGACAGGAGCAAACTTGAAAGCGTGGTGACATAGTTTATAGCGGGACAAAATCAGCGGTAGAAGTAGGTTAGGGTGGATGGATGTGTGAACAAAATACAGGAATATGACGTAGAAGAGCGATGTACGATTCCCGTGTAAATCCAGCAGTTCATATGGTAACCATGACTACAAAGATGGTCTATTGCTGATGAAGGTCTTATTTTAACCCAATTCACAATCTTTTCCTAAACCCTAATCAAGTCATGACCGATATTATAGTAACCACGGCTATGAAGGTAGCTATGTCCCTTTCGGTATAGTTTATTATTGTAACCATGACAACCGAGGCCCGGTACTCCTGCCACCATAGGGGCGCTATTTCAGGAAACTCTCCTATAGGGTCATACCAGAGGGTTGACCTATATGGTTGTTGAAATTGGAGACTTGTTGACATTTAGAGCTGTTGACAGTAGAAGAAGCGACTGTGTCAATTAGAGGAGGAGTTCAATACAACTATTTTGACAGGCTGACAAGTGCTCCTCATGGTGGCGGGTTACGACTTGCATTTTAGCCGTCCATTCATGCCTAGGGGTCTATTGTCTCATCGTTCATCGTTAACCACATTGCTGCTCCAGTTTATCTCCCTCTAGCTTGGAGGGGTCACTCATGGGTCTTGTGACAATGTCAGATTGTGTTTGTTTTTGTCCTTGAGGGGACCTTTAAAAAAGAGGAGGACACTTGTTTGGGGAGTATAGGATTCGTCCCAGAAGGAGTCTTAGCAGGCTCAGAGCAATTGACATAGCCAAGAAAATATCCACACACAGGCGTCCAGTGTGTCCCAAAGTGACACATGAAAATAGGAACCCCACTACCTCCACCACTTGCCTCCCAACCTCTGCTTTCACAAAGCTAAGAGAGAGAAAGGACACAATCTGGCCGGCAGCTCCTCTGATGATAATCGAGACTCAGTGTCTGAGAAAGTGTGTGAGCTTTGCTTAATTGAGCTGGACACAAAGCTAAGCCAGGGATAAAAGTACCCCTGTGAATAATATTAACGCTCTCACAGCTCTACACATCAGGCCAAATTTGCTGGCACACTCACTTCCACTTGTCTTGTATAAACGTTTTTGCACAGCATACAGTAATTGCAATAAATCAGATGCCACAGACCAGAGCGGTCCTGAGCTTCCATTCCCCCCTGCAACAAAACTATTGAAAATTAAACAGGCTAATTTAAAGTATTAGGTTTCCTAATGGTTAGAATGTGTCAGACATTTTTCAGTCTGGGGAGAGTCAGCGAATAGCCGGCCTATTTGCAGGGAATCATTTGGTTCATTTATCAGGCCACTCCGGCCAAAATTCATTAAAGCCCGTGATACTTATCTTGCGGATAGTTTGGTCTTGTCTGATGGAAACGAGCAAAACTTTCAAAAGTGTGAGACGTGACAGAAGTCTCACAATGTCATCCTGAAAAACATTCTCCTGCTGCAAAGGCAGTTAATAGAATTTACAATAGACAATCCCAATAGGATTTTGTAACTTCTAAAAGAGCGTTCATGCAAGTTCACAACTCTGACTCTGAATAGAGTAACTTTCGGCTTTTGTTAATTTCACAGAAACAGAGGGCTTTGTTCTTTGGTTTATAGCTTTGGGAAACACATTCATGTTCACATACTGACTGAACAGCTTACTCTATGATCAGAGGGAAAACACACAGAACATGAATACTTATTTTTATTTGTTTTGTAGTGAGTAGAAACTCTGATCAAATATAACTTCTCAAAGTTTGTCAGTCTGAAGTCTTTATATGGAGATTTTTTTTCAAGATATAGAAAACCCTTTTCAGAGTTCTGTTTTTAAGCAGGTATATAAGTAATGTAAAGGGCAAAGCTTTTGATGGATTATTGTTAGTTTATTATTTCATTTTGAATGATCTCACAGGAGTTCAGATTTCAGAATGTATGGACATAATTAGATGCAAATAAAATCAGTAATGGCTGTCATGGTTCAGGTTTAGGAGGACTCAACGGCACGACTCAGAGACACAGTTCACCCTTATTAAACAGAAGCAGGCAGATGAAGTCAAGATGTGGGCAGTTGTTGGTAACAGGCAGGAAGATTAACCACGCAAAAGGCAAAATCCAAAATCCAAAATCTAAAAACAGACAGTATAGTCAATACCAGACAGGCAAGGCAAGCTTGAAAGCTGCAGCATGGACAGCACATTAAAGCAGGTATACACTGTGCAGTTTGGGACTGTCCCAGATGAAAGATGTCCAAAGTGAGAGAAATGTGGCGACATATTTAATCATGGTTTCAAAACGGTGGTCCTGTGTCGAGCTTTGAGACAGGTTCAGAGATGAGTGACTCACATTGCTCACCTTCTTCAGTATGTTTGCTACACCGACCCTCCAGGGAAAAATTATACTACGATGCCACTATTTGATGCACAATACCAGATCATAGCGTCAAGCTAACTTGCAACTGTAGTCACTTGGCAGTTGTAACATGTAACATTAAGGCTACCTATGCACTTGATGCTCACCCTGTGGCAGTCTGCGCTCTGATGTAGGAATGAAGCATCTGTCCTTCGTGTTGTGTTTACCAAAGCAGAATCATCTGCATATTTTATTGCTATTTAAGCATAAAAAATAATACTCTTCAGTGACAAAGACAGTTTGTTATTAAAAAAGTAAACAATACTGACACGTTATCTTACCTCTGCCATCTTTCTATGACCGTGTCCCCACATCTTTTTAACAAAACAAAACAAAAAAACCAAAAAGAATCCACGGTCATCTTAGTTTTACAAGAAATGTTGGTTCTGCATCACTGGGTGTGGTTTGTAAATGTTGTTTCGAATTGGCTGCCTTAAAAGTCAGCTGGGCTTGCTGTATCGTATGCACTGAAGCCCAGGGTAAATTTAGTGTGGATGGAGATAAATGAAAAGAATAATTCCTACAATATGGGCTGGCTAGCCATCCTCAATCTCCACTTCTCTCTAGTCTGGCACACAGAAACAGTCAGTGGCAAAGGCTAAGTGGATAGTTGGGTCTAATGGCCTGGTGATCCTATAAATAATAGCTACACAGTTTCCTCCCCATTGATCACAGAGCCTTGGCTGACTGATGCTGGGGGTTGGTGTATGTTGGACAGAGCTGACCTAAGAGCATGCTTGGCTGCCTTTCCCTCCACATGCTTCTGGTGCATGATCTATCAAACTGGGGGCCCTGTACACTTCGAGAAATGACACAGCCTAATTGGCTGCTATGAGAGGCCCATCACTTAAGGCTAGCGTGGAAATAGGCGAAAGACTGACTCTGGACAAGGTTAACTAACTCCACTGCTAAATCTTTGGCCTTGAAAAGTTTCTTGGCTTCAGAAAGACTATAATGCGTGGACAAAGTGTATTTTAGAGTGAAGACTTTAGTACGAGAAGTTCAAGCTCAATGCATCTGGAGAAATAAAAATCAGATCATTACTGACTGTCTTTCATTAAATTGGTCAGATGATTTGTTCATCAAAGGTAGGTTTAGCGTCTTTGCAGATCTGACATCTTAATTTGCTCACACAGGTCGGGTGTCAGGGTCAGAGGCCCGCGCACAAGTGTATCGGAAGTCTGCTGATTTCCATTTAGGAATCACCAGCGCTGAGGAGACAGAAGGGCAAAGGCCACATCGTCGTCTTAAGTACCACAGTGTGTGTCCTTCACTCTGGGGAGAATGCAGCGGGGTGTGACTGTGGGGAAGATTTAACACTGAAAGAAAGTGGAATGTTAATATGATTTATCCGCTCATCTGCGTCACACATCACAGAGGAAGGAAAAATTTGACTTTAAAATATGTCTTGATGCTCTGGTTGATCATCCAGTGAGGTTCTCTGACACTAAACACATCAGTAGTTTGATGACACGGATCTGTATATTTCCACCAACCCTCTGTGTCACTACTGATAGTGTGTTGTGCAGCAATGATTTATCAAAGTGAGTAACTACCTCATCTTCTTTATGAGTGGAAACTCAAAGAGCACAAACTCAGATTCAAACCAAATTCAGTGCAAAATGTGCTAAAAATGAATATATGTTATCTACATACAGTATATGTTATATTGTTATATATGCTGATCTTTCTGAGTCAGTATCTCTCTCTCAATGTGATCCTTTTCCTGGACTACTAGACTGTGCATGTGTGTGTCGAGGTGCGCCACCGACCCCTTTCCTGGTACTCAGCTGCATTTCTCAATCGCACACTGACTTGTACTGTTTGCTTTCATAGTTTGTCTGTGCAGCAGCTTATTACAGACGATATTTAGGTTTTATTGTTAGGTGACCCCCTAGTGGCCGTAGTAATTATGACAGGAGCATCGGATGATGGCGTATTCAGAGCAAGGGGGGCGTTGAAGGCCCACCCACCAATGAAAATGAAACATTGGTAGATTTGTCAGTAAGGACGGAAAAGGAAAATCCAGCTGAATCTCTGTTGTTTTTTTTTTTTTATCCCTCCACATGACAGTGAGGGCTGGAGGCATTATGTTTTCGGGTTGTCCGTCTGACCCATTCTCGTGAACAAGATATCTCAGTAATGCCTTGAGGGAACTTCTTGAAATTTTCACAAAAATTTATTTGGAGGTCACAGTTGTCATGACCTCACATAACACGTTTTAAGATATAACTCACAAATTCATGCACTCATTATGCCACAATTCAATTCAAATGTCAGATTTTTTTTTTTTTTTTTCTATTTTCTGGTTTTTGCCCGTGTCAATTATATTGAAAGTGTACCTCAGTCATGTTCTCTAGTTTAACATGCTTTTAAATGTGCCATTTGCCAACATGTAAACAAACGGGGTGCAAAAAATAGGGCTAAGTATTTCCCAAATCAAAGTAAGATAAAGAATAAATCCTCTGATGTTGCCTTTTATACCTTACTGCGGCTCAGAGTGTCTCATAGTCAGTCAGAATTTGCTCTGAGAGAGTTACACATGGTGCACACCTGTAGTTGACTGGAGTAAATTGCACTTGAGCCACAAACACAAAGGATTTTCTATTTCTTTGTACAGTAGCAGCACCATGAAAAAAAAGAAGAAAAAACAAGTTGAATTTCAACACTCTGGAGATATGAAGATCTGTTTTTTTTCATATTTACTTTTATTATATATTTATTCCATACCCATAACAAAGCAACAGCTCTAGTTTTCTGCTGATCTAACTGTGATATGCGTAGGCTTTGCTCTCACCTACTGTACATCTGTTTATATGTTCCAATAAATAATAGACTCATTGTTATTACTTTTTCTCTCCAGAAGGCATTCTTAAGTCTAGTGTGACTCTATCATGTAGCTCAAACACAAAAGATGAGAGTGAAAACCTGGTTTGACAAATACCTGCTCTTTATTTGTTTCCCATGCCAAGTCATTTTTAAATAATGTAACATGCTGCTTGTGTAGCAGGCAGTTATAAAAAGGAAGTGAGTCAAAGCTGTGTGTGTTCATGTAAAAACTATCAACAGACAATAAGAAAGATGGTTTACTTTGTCTATTCTCTTGTACCTATTTTAGTCTGATGAAAAAAAAAATGTTGAAAGAGGACATCACAGCGTGTCCTGGCTTTATATTCCCAAAAGTGTTTTTTTTTTCCTCCTTTTTTTTTTATGAAGCTCAACAAAAAAAGGTCAGAAAAAGAAAGAAAGTCAGAGATACTTTTTATGTGCATTTAAAAAAGGCTTTAAATGAATATATAATATGCCCACACATTGTGTATGTGCATATTGTGTACTGTGATGATTTTCACATTAACATATTTACATTTGCAAACTTTGAGCATGTATTTTAATAGTGTAATTACTTCAAAATAATAATATGCAGCTTTCTTTTTTTTTTCTCCCTGCAGAATAATAAGCTACATGAAGGCAGATCCTGCAGCTGAACTGATTCATATGTGGAAGTTCTACCAAGGACACTCTTACTTTCTTATCTCCAAAGTAAAACAATAGAACTTTTCACTGAGTACATATATCTATCTATAGATATCACATTGTCTTTATACATATATATACTGTACATATATCTATCTATCCCCTTTAGTTAAGTAGGTAGGTGGGTAAGTAGATAGATAGATAGATAGATAGATAGATAGATAGATAGATAGATAGATAGATAGTTAGACAGCATAAAAGGAGAACCCTGGGTGTTATAATCTCTACAGTTACATATTGAGATCATAAACTATGAAGATTTGAAGGATGAAGCCTCTGTGTTTCTGAAGTTTTTTTTAAGCTGAGAATGGTCACCATCTTGGCAGTGCCAGACTCAGCCTAGCTCCCGGCTAATCCAAAAATGAGCAAAGAGGTGGGGCGTGTGGGGAGCCGAGACTTCAGTGCATGCTGGTTTGTGGCAAGCATGCGTTCGCCTATCTGTCACTCTTTTAAGCCTTAATAAATTCATTTTTCAGCCCCTGCTCGATTGAGATATAATTTACAAAAGTAAGTTACGACTGTATCGCAACAATATGAACAATAAATCAGCCATTCATCGATAAATGCAATCCACATTCAGATCTCCTTTCCTCTTAAAATCTATCTAAAGATCTTTAACAACGTGATAACCTTAGCTGCCTTAGTTGTGTGTGCTTTGGTTGTCTGCAGATTTAACAAGAGCAGAGGGCAGGTGACATTAACACTGGCATTGAAATAAAAAAACATAATAATAATTAAGTTATAATAATATAATAAGAAATATACAATAGCTTGAAGTTAATAAATACAGTCACAGGATGATTTATGCATATAACAAGGACATGCAGAATCAAGTGGGTAAAGTAGAATACAGGGTATTGAATTGGTGCCATCTCCTAAGAAGTCATTATCACGCAGTTATCACTTCTGTGACTTCGTAATAATTTCGCTCACCTTTCCAACTTTAAATCGGCCAGAAAAACTGAGAAAAGATGACGGAGGCATTAACAGGTAACACAATGGGCCGCCACATAAGTGGTAGTAGAACATTTAAAGAGGAGTATGAGCATTTGGATCTAAAATTGCAGCCCCATTCAGTCTGATAATTGCTGTCAAGCATCCTGCTCTGACTAACACTTCACATTTTGGAGAGCAACTGCAGTCTTGCAGTCAACCTCAAATCCACATGGAGTGGTCTTCTTGTCTCTCAGAAAAAACAACAGTCCTACAAACAGTTCAATTAACTAACTGTCATAAAGTCCTCCACACTGTTCTGGTTACCCACAAATACAAATCTGAAATACAAATAAAAAAAAAACAAAAAAACTCACTTTCATGGGAAGCCTGAGGGTGACTAGGCAGTGACACAAAGAAAAATAAATGCTGCTGGTCTACATCCATCCTTATGTTTTACATCATGACCTCATTACCCAGCAGTCCATTATGGAGGAGGAGTTCAAATAAACAAGCAAGCAAGCAAACAAAAGAGCTGCTGGCAAATGGTATCGTCAGGGATTCCACAAGTCTCCCTTGTAATTACCCAGCATTCAGCTGGCTCTCACACACTGCTCCGCCTATCCACTGCCCTGATGAACGCTCACTGAATAGTAATACTGAATCTGGGTCAGCACCAGGTATTGATAATGCCATATGCAGTTTAAATTAGTCTGGGTGGATGCTAATCAATAGTGCCCAATTGTCAGGCCTTTACAGTCACCCCTGGCCTCAGCTGATGAACATCGATTCAGACTTAAGTGGACCTAAAAGCCGAGGGAGAAGAGCAATGGTATCTGGGGTGGGTAAACAAAACTCCCAGAGAACAAACATGGCAGGACGGGGAAGAGTCTGTATTTATCTGTCTTCCACCAGCGTGTTCCATTATAATGAGAATCAAAGGAAAGCAGACAGCTGCGGGGACGGGCAGCCGGCAGCTTTCTAGGCCACGGCAGACGCACAAAAGAAGTGGGTGGCTTTGTTTAGTGTTTTTATAAATTCTGTTTATTTGTTACCTTATCGGGCAAAGATGGAGACAAGTGCAGTGACAATTGGTGCATGTCAGTGGTGAAAACCAGACTGAAATGAGTGACACACAATGGCAGTAACTATCATGTAAAGCTTATCGTGTCTGTAGATCATTCCTGTCGGTTTTGATATATCACAGAGCTGAGGGCTGATGTGCTACAGTTCATTCACTGAAGGCCACATTTAAAACCACGCAGGCTAATAATAACAATCTGCATTTGGGGGTTGGAGCTTTTATAATGAAAGGTTGGCTCACAAAAATCACACACAAACAAAAGTGTGTATTGAGGTTGAAGTGGATAACTGGGTATCAAACACAAATTTGTGGATATTGTTTTTATATTTTTTATTTTTTTAATTAAAATCAAAATTTCTCATTATTTGTTTTTTTCAGATATCCTCTGCATTAGTATCTATTTTGTTTGGAATTTGGGTTTTTATGCAAATCAAGTCAGATACAGGTTTAAAAGTAAAATACATGAAAGACAATGTCAAGTGGACGAAAGGATGAACAGCAAACTGCTCCAGTGCAGACTGTGAGTCGGTAGGTAAGCCAGAGATAAAATCATATATAAAAAATGAACATAGCTTCAACTTTCAAATGTTTTGTGTCACATATAAACATGCTATTACCATTCATTTCACTTCATTGATCATCAATTTCATAATTTGTTATTCCACCAAATCGGCCTACAGTATTAGTAGCAATATGATTCATGTTTTATTTAGGATGTGTAATTACTTAAATAACAATTGGAGATATTAATTTCTATCAATGTCTTCCTCCACTTCTGTTCCTAAAGGCTAGTTCATGGTTTCAGCTTGACCTCTGATGGCTTATACAGTCAGAGATATGTGTATTCACACATGTTCCACAAATAAATAATGTAGTAAGTATAGTCACAGTTACCTTTCCTAAGTTCCCAAGAAATGTGAATGTGAAAAACATGAATTGGTCTTCATGCCACTCTTAAAACACACAGTGCATATTCATTAGAATGGATGCATGAAATTCTCCACCCTGATGTTGACCCAATTTTTTCCAGAAGAACCGTGGACACACAAGTATCGTAGTGTTTTGAAACCTGCAATTTGATGCAACACTGTAACACTTAGTAAATACAAACCTGACAGAGCTAGGGGTTGTCTGATCGCTAGGTGCTGGTGCTACTCATTTAACCAGTGCGGCAGAATATCAGCTGTTCCTTCATGAATCACTTTGGCAGGAAGAAGCTTGACAATTGGCAGTTCCATTTATATTGTAAACATGACTAATTTCTTGATCTGTTTTCAATATGCCAAAGCTTTGCCCTTTGAGAGGTAAACAATTTGTTATTGTGTTTTTCTTTTCTTTCTTTTTTTCCAGCTAAGTAAAAGCCAACATTTATCTGAACTCCATATCCCATGTGCCCTGTGGCACTGCTATCACAGTGAAGGATTGATTATGATATGGCGGCAAGTTACACTCGATGCCTCAGGGTCATTGGATCCACCCATGAAGAAAAAGCTGTTGTTCTGGCCATTGAGATTGGAGACAGGGACGGTCTAGAGGGCCAGAGTGTGCAGACAGCTGATAATGTGCACCAGAGTGAGGTGCGTGGAGAAAAAATAATGTCATCAATGGACTAAATCTTTTCTAACGTCCAGAACTGATTCCACATGTTAAAAAACAGCATGGCCTGAAACTCACCCACCTACTATAAATAACGATTCTCAAAAAAACAAGACTGCATTTCCAGTAAACCTTGTTTATTACCATCACAAACATGAATGTGATGAAGCTCTGTCATCTTAATCTGTGTTTGTGCTAAAGGAACAGCTCCCTGCTATTGTTTATGTGCTGTGAACCAGTCCCGCTGATGTCCTGCCAAACCTGACCTCATGGCTCACAACATAAAATACACATGAAGCCTGCCAAACCTCTGAGTGATGCTCTCATTTGTTTATGGTAATCACAGTCCTGCCTCAAAGTTATGTGCTAATGATTTATTATTCAAGAAACAGACATAGATCTTTACCGGCCCTGTGTAAGTTTGTCATTTTTGTTAGACAAACTAAAGTATGAAAGAATTGTATATGGAAAAGAGTCAGTCCTATGGCTGGGCAATATATCCCATAATAATTAATTTCACAATTTATGTCACTTTGGTAATGTTTAGTGAAACAATATCTTGTTAAATGCATCCATCCACAAGCCTGTCTGTCCTCAAGGTGGACATGTTATTATTGCTCTCTACCTAACAATAAACAGGTTATAACTCTGAGTAATATTTCAGCAATTTAGAGCCCTTTAAGTAAAAATAGTTCCTCTTTCCCATCTCTTGACAAACCAAATAAATCATATCACAAATTACAACTCTCAGCTTTGGTTAATTCCATCTGTGGGATGCTTTAAAGTTCACTCTGATGTTAGACTGCTGTAGCTACAACATGTTGTTTATTGATCCTTCTTCTGCGTTTGGGAAGCAGAGAAAGCTCTTTCACTGTTTCATGGCTGGAACTGCAGCTTTGACTTTGGGAATAACCTCCGTCACTGCTCAACTGCTGCTAAATAAAACCTGGGAGCTCTGCTGTAGTGTTTATTTTGTGACAAGCATAGCTCACTGAACATTCACTGTTACTGTTATATTAATGGCTTACTGCTAACCTGACTCTCCGCTGATGGCCAGCACACACGCAGGGCAGCTGTGGCTCGGGAGGTATAGTCGGTCATCAGAAGTTCAGTGGTTCAAATCCCCAGCTTCTCTACTCATTGTCGAAGTGTCCTTATGCGACATACTGAACTCCAAATTGCCCAAAACAGTGTAAGATGTGTATGTGAACGGATGAATGTGGCAGGTATTGCAAAGCACTCTGCGCCGTCTCTAAGTCTAAAAAAGCACTATATACTGCAAGTGCTATCCGTTTACCTGACAGACTTCTCCTACACACACACACACATGCAAAGGTGTACTCTTTTAACAGTAGCCTATTTTCCAACAGCAGCTAATGTTCATCTGTAGATTCAACCCAGTTTACATTTCTTTCACATCTAGTTTTGCTTTCTCCATCTTAAAGACATTTTAAAACCACTAATGGTTCATTATTCAATACTGACATTGAACTAGGTTCCATTTGCAGCTACAGAAAAACTGAGTGACAGTAACTGGTAGTTTATACTTTTTGTATTTTCAGGTGCATTTAAAACATACAGTCACTGAACTATAACCAATTTAAGACCTAAAACACGTGACCTAAAACCAGTTTCAGGCTGGTTAGAAACATGGTCTGCGGTAGGACAATGAGACTTAAACAAAAGCCCGAGCCATAAAGAACTTGTATCTTCAGAGACAAGAAGAACAAGAAGTCCTGCAACAGACAGTGCCTCCAGAGAGCCCTGATCTGAACATCATGGAGTCCGTCTGGGATCACTTGAAGAGACAGAAACACTGAAGACGTGTGGCAGCTTCTCCAAGATGCTTAAGATATTGCAGTATCCTCACTTCTTACTGCACTCATTATGTGCTGTAAATCACTACCAATGTTCCAGTTGCTACTCTCAGCTGTGGTTTCCCTCTTCATCTTCTACATAGCAAAGTAACAGTGAGAGAGTGAGAGATGTCTCCTCACTGTTAGAAAAAAAAAAAAAAAGATTATTGGAAACAATATTCATTCATTTATTGTAGCATAGATGAATCATTAATTTCAGGACTGATCCTTCTCATCTTTGCTGTAGATCTTATAATGTTTTGCATTTGAAATTGAAGTACAAAAACAGGCACCTGACAATATTAGGAAAGTCTTTTCTTAGAGGGAAAAAATATAAAGCAGGTGCTGGCATTTTCCTCCATTTTCACATAACAGAATTTGCTTCTACGTAAATTAAAAAGGTAATGGTCTCTGCAGTAGTTTCCACATCATGATAGGTGGGGAAGCTTTCACCTGGTGAGAAGCTGTGGAGTAAGAAGATTTGTCCTGTGGAAAAAAGAAAAAAAAAAAAACCCACCCGCTCATGATTTAGATCTGCTACTAAACGCTGTTGTTAGAGTGTTTCGATTTATCAAGAATAGAAACATAAAGATGTCAAATTGGATCACTCCTGTGGCAAAGGTGTTAGAGCAGCTGGGCCCATCTGAAAGAACGGCTCCTCACAACAACCACAAATTAAAATAGAGGTCAAACCAGGGTGATGTCGTAATTTTTTTGTCAATCCACATCATACTGATCATAGTCTTTATGCTCTTTAAAAAATCCTGAATGTCAACATAATCCTCTCAGGCAAGGCACCAACAAATTTACATTCACTGCTGCAGAATGAAATCATCGTATCTCCACAGATGACAATTTTTCAAGTATGGGCAAAAAACAGTCTTGACAGCTTGACAACCATGAATTTTTCAGTCAATCCACTGGGTTTTTCGAAGGTTTTTTTATAACCCCAAGAGGACGGAGAACTTCTTGAACCCACAGAGGGCCTCAAATCTGGGTAGCTTGAGTCCAGTTTTCTGCTGGCAGCAACAATAAAGTATTCCTTAGCTATATCATACAGCCAGCTGTTGATTCATGGCAACCACCATGGAAACCATACTTGTCAACCATGAAAAGCACACCTGTCAAAAAAAATTCAATTTTTAAAAAATCTAGGCTTGAATGAATTTGAAACGACACGATTCGTTCAAATGCACGCATCTGTAGTGCCGTCGCTGCTGCACTATCATGGAAAGCTAGCAGGTGAGTCCGCTGCAGTGTAAGACTGCTGCTTTTTTTACTAAGTCAACAAGTAGTTAGTTTGCCATCTACGGCGTACAACCCTGCTTCTCAGATCCCTTGGTGTTCTGATTGCTCAGGGTGGTTTTGCTCGCTGGTGTCCTCCATTTTCGTAGCAAACAACGTAACATTACTAGCTTAAATTACTGATAGGTCAACAAGGCATGCCATAGGTCAAGCTGATAGTGTAGTTTTAGAGCGCCCTCTGCTGGATCAAACCACCCAGGCTGTAAATTAGGAATTAAAAAAGGTTATTACAGTTCAAATATCAAATTTTTTCCCACATGTCCAAATTTCACTTAAAATGCAGACTGTAAAACAAAGGAGGTTATGGCAATTGTAGGAAATACATGTATGTTGTCAGTGAACATTTTATTGAAATGTATTACATTGCAAATTGCCTGATACGTTAATTATTGTGTCCTCCATATGCTGATGGAAAACATGGCTTCTAATGTCCAAGACATTATTTGTTGTTGAAGGTTGGACTGTATAAGTGGTTTGGAGGTGGTGCTGCTCAGGCAGGTCGGTTAGAACCTGATAAAGTACATGAAGCAGTCTTCCTTTAACCATTTAATGTGCATCAGATTCCTCACAGGATCTCTCAGACGTACAGCTTTGTGTGTGTTTGAGTGTGTGTGTGTGTGTGGTCTGCAAAGAAATAAATAAATCACTACATTGCATTACAGAATGAGTCATACTAGACATGACTAACTGAATGAAATTACTTTAGCATAACACCATAGGAAACACAGGGATGCTAAATCTCCGCTTAGCGGTTAGCTAAACCAAACGTCCGCCTAACGCGACTCATTTCCAACATGGCGAATTACGACAGTAACTCAATATAAACACTTACTTGTTATCAGGTACGCACAACCGATAACACATACAGAAGAGGCACTGACGATGTCTGCTAACTGAGCACGTAAATCAACTAACTTTTACTGCAAAGGCGGCGAACTTAAAACGCGCCACTAATGGCGGAAACTGGCACTGTCTATCTGCGTAATCACCGTTGCTAGGCAACAGCGCTCACAGGCTCAGTTAGATTCCTTTAGTTATAAAGGAGCCTGGAATACTGATATCAAGTGATTCAGTAAGGTGTCAGGTAAACTGCAGTGTCTTATTCCAAAGAAAATAGAGCATGTAGCTCAGATGCCAATGTTAACAACTGACATTTCCATGCTAGTCTGTTTATATGAGAAAAGGCTGTTTTATTTTTTATGAGACGGTTGTGTAACTACAAGAGAGCTGACAGCAGCTGTAAAATAAGATAACGAGAGGGAGAACTTGTGGGTAGGGAAAGCCACAGAAAGACATTTTACAACCTGCACTTAAAATATTGCATCACTAACGCAATATTGGTGTTTTGTTGCTGTGTACTGTTAATGGCACCGAGTGTATTAACTCTTTTTGACCTAGCACTGCTTTCCATGTATTTATCTCTTTGAACCATCTTCACACTGTGTACTATAGGCCTACCTGTACAGTTTCACTAACTATCTCACTTGCTCCTGTTCCTCAGTGCCTCAGTGCATGTCGCTGTCTTCTTCTGGATTCCAGATGCAAAACAAAACTGTTGCGAAAACTGATTTATGAACTGTGCAGGTTTTTCTGTTTCCCAGGCAATGGCTAACATTAGGGAAGATGGAAGTGATGCTCTTAAATTGTTATGTTTACGAGTTCCTGAATAGCTTTTATCATCCAAAGGCCCCCCCTCTATGGTCATAATTGAATCACTATCCTTTTGTCATGTGTATGGTTTATTTGCCTGTGGGGAAACACAGCTCTGACATTCAATGTGCTACATTCCCCTCATCATTGCCTGATTGTGGGATTAAATTAAGTCATAATTAAATTCTGATTGCCGGTGTACTAAACTCACACAAACTCATGCAGACACACAGGAAGATATCAGCACTGCTGAGTGGTTTCACTCGTCTGCAATTAAGAGTTTTTTTCTTCTTTTTTTTTTCTCCAGAATCATTTCAAAGTAATGTCTCTCACTTCAAGTCAAGTTGCAGTGCCCCATGTGGAAAACTGTTTTCCATCCAGTTAGTATGCAAAAGCACTTCCAGCTGTAGACATTAAAGTGTTAAGGATGGCAGCATTTATGATGATAGGTGATATTAGCATTTGCATGTTTGCTGTTTCAATCATAAAACCTCCAGTCATCTGAAGTGCAGTTCACAGCCAGTGATTTATGTAGTGTGCAGTGCAAACTGAGGTGTCAATGCTGATGTATCTTTTTCGTCTGCTCAACTCCACAATGCAGCGCTCTGTGTCCCAGCAGTTCCAGTTCACTCAACCACCACTAACGTTTCATGAAGCTGTTCCTATTACAGTTTGAGTGGTGTCCATCCTGTCCATCCTCTCCTGAACCTTCATCAGTGTTTATAAAAGGTTTGTCATTTATCCTCATGTTATTCTTCCCACAAGTCTGTAACTGGCTTCAAATGAGGTACAGTAAATATGCCATGAAAATATTCCGATTTTGATTGAGAGAACATGATTCGACACGGCTTAAAAGCAGCAAAAAAATAAATAAAAATCACGTCATACACCTACAGCACACAAATCCTCGGCAGCAATCAAAAGCTCATGCTGCCAAATTAAAGCTTCCCGACAGGTCCTGAATAGTGCTTTGATTTGTTCTCCAAATTCCAAACAAGCAATCGAGCTCGGAAACTGTGGGCTGAATGCCTCTTCAAGTGACAGCAAAAGCGGAGGAAAGAATCCCACTTACATTACCGATATTAATATTAGTAATATATTAACCAATGTAAAATATTGGGCTGATTTCTGATTTGTGGTCAGGAAAAATCTGTGTTCCAGTTGCATGCTTTGAGTATGTAGCATGTGCACTCTGTAAAAATGTGCCATGCACAACAGAAACAAAAGGGCAACTCTAACAGCAGATAAGACATCACGTAAATAGAAGATAGCGTTAGAGAGACATCACATCTGTCGGTACATGCCTTATATTCTGTTTTGTTCAGTTAAAAATATAGTAAAGTACATTTATTTCTTTGATATTAACTACAGAAATAGTGTATAATATTAATACATAGTCTTATGTTTTATAGTCTCAGTACTCGATATAGAATCAAGACATTGTGTTTCAATTGAACACAATAATCTGCTGAATTTAAAACAGCTTTGGTTACTTCATGAGAGATGTTTTTGGTTTCAAGTCCCAAAGGGGCAGAGCATAATTATTTTTGTGTCAGTTTATCATTACTAGTATTTTTTTTTTTTTTCTGCCAAATCGGCTCAAATTCCTATAAGCTGGAATGAGCTAGAAACATGAAACACAGCCCAATAACTGGAAATGATGTGCAAGTGCTTCCCAAGAGACTTGCCTCATAAGGAAAACAGTATTTTTTGTTTATATTATTATTATTATTATTATTATTATTATTAGTAGTAGTAGTAGTAGTATAAGTACTTTATATATACATATGTGCTTTGAGGTAAATAAACTTATTCATTCATAATATTGTAATAGAAAAATCGTATTCTGCATTTTGTATAACCTGGTTTGAACTTTGTGTGACATGGCTTTGTATATCCATGAATGTGAATCTGTTCCCACATGTATGCTCCTTATCTGATACTGTCCGGTACAAACTAGGGAGTAGTTTAACCTTGAACACACAGCTGCTTCTTCTGGCAGATAGACAGTCAGAATGGCAGCCAGAATTGTTTATAGTGTGTATAAACACACACACACACATCCTGACCATGCCTCCTTCTTTCTTTTTTTCTATAACGTTCATGTACACTCTTTGTTCGATATCAGTCTGCAATTGCTGTGTGACTGTACACTGATCCTTTGCAAAGCTCTTATTAAAATATACAAAGACAACTTAATCATTTAGTCGACTGTTCACTTTCACATTTCCATCACAGTATATTGTAACAATTAATGAATTACTGTACAAATAAAGATATCATACAAGAACTTTTGACATATACCTTAACTTGCTTGATTTTACAGACCTTGGCTATTATTGAGTTGATAAGTGCTTAGGTAACGTCAATATTGTAGCGTAGTGAAAATGGCTATAACAGAAGCCAAATGCCAGTAAGTCTTTGACTTGGGTGGGTAGAGAAATTACATTACACTTTGTTGATGTTGACAGAAACACAGAAATCAAGAACTTTGACAGATTTCAAATCTTCATATCAAGCACAGAAGCACTGTCCTAAAAGTATAAGTATTTTGTTTTTGTACTGTATATGCATTGTTCATGTGAGCATATTCTAGTGCTCTATTAGGGCTGGGCAATATGACCTGAAATTCATATGACTGTATATTGTTCCATGTACCAGGTAACAATAAATTAAATTAAAATGTATTTTTAAACTCCAAATGCACAAGTACTATATCGTGTTGCCCCTCGGTCAACATGTGTGTCTTTCAACATGTTATTAGTTGCTTTACATTCAGTTGAATTAAAGGAGCACAAAATGAAATGGCTTATGTATTGGAGGAATACATTTATCTAACATCAACATAGGAAAAATTGGGTCAGTAAGAGATCCATTATGTGTGAATCTTGGGTTTATTGCCCAGCCCCGGGCTCTATATTGTACAGAATCGTATTTTAAAGGTAAAATTCCTCCTGTGCTGCCATATGTAGCATGCGGTCTCTACTTCAAAGCAAAGCACCAGTGGTACTTGAGGAACACAAGAAAAAAAAACACTTAAAGTTGAGTCAAGGAGGCTCCTTGTCAAAATATGCATAAGTGGAGTGCATAAGTAGAGAAGCATGGATTATAGGAAGTACTATATAAATAAAATAAAATATTGGACCCCCTTGAATTTTACTCAATGGGCCTTTGCCCTGACAGATGGCAGTTTTGATACTGAAGCTAAAATGGCAACATTTTAGGCTTTATTGGAGTTCAGTGTCTGTGGATTTTTCACTTCTCTGTCCCCCCACTGTCACCCACCATGTTCTGAAAAGCTTGTCAAAGAGTACCATCACTGATTTCCCAGCCTTGAAGGTTCAGACTGAAGGAAAAGGGAATGGATTTGTAGGTAAAACCTAATAACTTCTAAAAATGACCTCAAAAAGAGTGAAATGTGTTTTTTTTTTTTTTTTTGTCAATATAAAAAATGTTTTATTGTTTATTTTATTTTGTTCTTCAGGAGCATTTTTATGACGCATCATCGCATTCAGGATTATCGGAGATGAGACTTTGTAACATCCGCAAAAAAAAGTTAGAAGCAGGTCAGCGTCGTTGCGACACAGGACCAGGATCAGAACAGGACCAGGGGGAGAGCAGTGTGACCAATGAGTGGATCACCCTCATGAAATGGCTCGGGTCCGCTTCATAGAACAATTCCTTCAATCAAAGCAGCAATGGAGATGACATACACCAGGTGTAGATCATGGTAATCGAAGGAGACTCCCACAATGGCTGAAATCTTTGAGGTATACCGGCGCTTCTTGGATATGCCAAGTCTGGTAGGTGTCTCATTGAAGCTCAGTCATTTTTCATAATTTCCTTTCATTACTTAAGATACTACAGTGATTAAGATTTTAATAGACAATGCAAAAGTTCTGATATTGTTAGTAACACTGTTGATTTAGAATATATTCTAAAGATGTCTCCTCTTTGTGTAAGCTGGATATTAAGTTTGGCAAAATGACAATCGGCTAGACAGACCTTTTCATCAGAAGTTGGGAAGCCTGCATCATTCCAGAGCTGAACGCAGTGGCTGCCACGGAGGGGATGGAAGACAGACAGATGGTATATTTGTGTTTGTGTTTGTGAAGAGCAAAGGGAACTTTCTTGTGCTGACGAGATTGGTTTAGAAATGAAGCAAAAGATGTAACATTGTTTCTTATAAAACCTTCCCAAATATATCTAAAATCTTCCACCGATTCCACATTGATAGAGATCAATTGTTTCATTTTAGATTTAAACTGGGAACAAAAATCATCAGTATTTGATATTAGGGTAGTGTTAAATTTCCAAAATAATGTCTGCTGTTTGTACTGTTGAACAAAGCGCCATAGAGACAAGAATATAATAAATTCTTGAGTATGATCTGTGTCTGAAAAAGCTATATTCTTTGGCTGCTGGATGACAAAACCACCATATATTCAACAGGCTGAGGTCTTTCATACACCGCCGCAAAGCCTTAGAGCAGGATAGCTGAGATAGCTGGCCATTTGGTTCAGTTTATCTAATATTGGATTTATTATTGTGTTCATATCTGTACCAATAATATAATAATGATCTGGTTAATTCAAGAGCATATTGGATAATGTTTAAAAAAATTTTATCATACTCTGCTGGTGCATAAGCACTGACCAGAACAATTCTCGTGTTAGATATTACTGCTTTGACAAAGGCAATTCTGCTTTCTTTGTCATTGCCAGTATTAATAATGTTTGTATCTAGTGATTGTTGGATTACAATTTAAAATACCTTGTTTTATGAGGATGAAGCAACAGTCCTGTGAGCACCTATTTCCCTTCTTACAGCCGCCACAGTAATACACAAAACTACCTAAGAAAAAATTTTTTGTTTGGTAATTGATAAATAAAATAAATAAAAAATGATGACCGTCTTTTATAGTCTACTCAGAAAAGAGGGGGACAAAAGCAACAAGTAAAATCTAGTAAAAAGGAAAAATTATATACTGTCCTGGGAAGGCGGGCTGGTCATCATCGATGTGTCTGCTCCATCATTCAGAACCAGCAGGATGTCCAGGTTGGGGCTGTTCGCAAATTTTTCTGCCTCATCCACACTTGTGAAGAACATGATTTCGTTACCAATGGTTACCTTGTGAGTTGCTGGATGCAGGGGAAAGTTTGTGATTCCCCTTTTATTCAGCTTGCCACGGACTTCATTGAAAGCCTTCTTCCCCTGGGCGGAAAAGTGCAACTCTTTCCAACCGTACACGATTGGTTTCGCCCGTTGAGCTTCTCTTAATTTCGCCACCCTGGTGCTGTAGGGCAGGCATTTGAAGGTCATTGTGATTTTCGCCATATAATCTGTGGCCACGTTCCAGCTCCATTGGGATATCCCTGAGAGCAGGTATCCGTAGCGGGAGTTGGACTGAGAGAAACTGAAGTGTGTTACTGCCTTCTGCTCCCTCCTTTAGCCCGCTGATTCGTATATTGTTTGCCGTGCCTGGTCCTCCTGATCAGCCAACTTCAGGGTGAGTTTTTCAATTTGACAAGGCGTTTGGATAATTTGGAGGTTGTCTGTTCTTTTTGAAGCATGTTGGTTAAAGGAATGCACTGCTGGAGTCGATCTTCATTACATTTTCTTCAGTCTGTTTTTGCACTGAATTCAAACTGGCAGAGAGATTAGACAGTTTAGCACTTAGTGTGGAGGTGCCATGTCAAATGTTATGGAAATCGACTTAAATCCTGTCGCCAAAGCTCGGATCTCTCCCTGTAGTGTTTCGGTGAAAGAAGCCGGTTCAGGTTCCATCCCAGTGCGGCCTGAGCACGACATTGTAAGCAGCAAACAATTAACATGTGGGCGCAGTGTTTGCTGAAAGGGGAATCAGTCTTAGGATCGCTCATTAATCATGAAAAAGCAGCAGCTTCCAGTCCCAGCAACTTCTATATCGTGTCTATATCCCGTGGTCTTGTTTCCCTTTTCAAAGCAAAGTTGTATATAAAGTATTACTGGCTGTTTGGAAAAGTTGAGGCACTCAGTGCACCATTGTCATCCTACAATTTACTGGAAGTTCTGACATAAAATGTTTTAAGCCCTTCACAAAAGAAAAAACAGTAGCTACAGAAACCCTGTCATATGTCATCAACATGGTATTTAAGATAAACAAAATCACTCACTATATTCAAGTAAGACCTTTGCACACAAAGTGTTAACTCATGACTTTTAACACAGTTCTAAAATGTTGTCAATAACGTGACATGATGTCAACCATAGGCCTCATTCACCAATAATCTTAAGTATTTTCTTAAATTCTTCCTTAAGTTGTTCTTAAGAAAGTCCTTAAGAAAACTCTACATCAGATTCATGAACCTGTTCTTAAACCGTAGAATTGTGCGCACCTGTGTTCTTAGATTGATGAATGCCAGTCTCCTCCTAAATTAGCAATTAGCATAGGTAAATGCCCCAAAATGCCCTTAAAAGGGCATGAGACTGAAGAGGCGTGTGCAGACACAGACAGAAGTCACAAAGAGATACCATAAGGGAAAGTTGAGAAAATGCCAAAACGAAAATCTAAATTTGGAGCACCGGAATCAAAACGCAAAAGGAACGTTAGTCGTTCTGAAGTGGAGGTGCTGCTGAAGGAGGTGAGCCGCAAACGAGCGTTTAAGTGTTAATGTAGTGTTCATTTATTTTAAAGGACCATAATGCTTTGTAAAATAACAAAAGTAACTTTTTTTTTAAAATAGTAATGGAGTCGTTTTTTAACATTTCACTACTTCATCTTCAGATCCTTTGGTTTGTAACTGTATATAAATGATGTAACTGACCCACCTGCCAACAGCCCTTAAATGCAACTTACATCTTCAATGCAATTGTCATAACAATAAGGAGTGATATATTTGGCCTCGGTAACGACAAGTTTGACAGTGGTGTAACATAACAGACACAGTGAAGTGCACAAGTGCAGGCTGTCGGCTTTCATTTGATGATCTTCATCAGTGCATGAGGATGAACAGAACTACACAGCGTTTTGCTCACTGTCCCTCAGGGATTCTCTAAAACATTTCAAGAGATTAATGTCCTCCTCAATGAGGTAGTCATTTCTCATATGTAGTTAAAAAGCAACATGTGAATCTCTGTCCAAACTCATACACCTCAGCTGGGCTGTCTTCTTGTCATGTCTAAATTAAGGGATCGAGACGTACTTGTGAAATCTAAAAGGATTTAGCTGCTCAAAATTTAATGTTGGAAAATAAAGAATGGTTTGACATTCAACATGTTTCTGCTCAAACTGAATGGAGCTTATTGTACTGTAAAGCATGAGCTTCAGGATCCTTTTAAACACATGAATAATCCTCTTTATTATGAACTAGTCTAATTGTCCCAGATTATAGCTTTCCTATTTCCCCGCAACGTGTTAGGATTAAAAAACCCTGCTTCTGGTTCTGGTATTATTTAGGCTGTACATAAAAACCAGCCTCACACCTTTTTTTTTCGATCAGGGATTCACAAGCGGATATGAAGCTTTGAACTTTCTAGCTCAGGGCCTCAATTAATACAGATGTCCAATTTATCAGTGGTATGAGATTTAATAAGAACATATTGATCCTGTTGGGGATGTGCCTACTGATGTTATCAATAAAAATCAAGACAGAATGGGGTTTGTTTGGATAAAATAGTGAAGGCAAAATTAAAATCTATCTTTCGTTTAAGCTTACAGACTAATGAAGGATGAAGATCAGTCAACACTTCAATTACATACCTCTATGGAATTTTTTTTTCCTGCAATAACTAATGAATATTCTGTATTTGTTGAAACATTTGGGGCATCATTTCAACAATGAAGGCATCCTGTGTCACAATCAAACAAGAACAAAATCACTATCAACATTGTACAAAGATAATTCAACAAAGCTTATGTGTACTATTTTTATTGTAAATGTTTTTATCTACCAGTGGTAGAATTGATTCCTAAAGCATTTGTCATCTGATAAGATCCTGTTGGTAACGATCTGATGCCAGAGCTGTAAACAAATTTTCTGTGTGGCCCAGAGATCATTATTTAGTGTATATAATGTAACGTGAGACCGTAACTATGCATCAATTCTTAACTCTAAGTGGGAAATTTAATTTACAAATTCAAATAAAAGGCTTGTGAAATGGTTTGTTACAATCAGAGGTGGGTAGTAGCAACTTACATATTTTACAATACACTTTCGGACAAAATAATTATGATTTTTACTCTGGAGAAATTTAACAGGCTGTTATTTTATGTGTTATTTCATGCTTTCATGCATATTCCATGACAAGGACAATCCAG
Source organism: Seriola lalandi dorsalis (assembly GCF_002814215.2). Classification (NCBI taxonomy): domain Eukaryota; kingdom Metazoa; phylum Chordata; class Actinopteri; order Carangiformes; family Carangidae; genus Seriola; species Seriola lalandi. The sequence goes on from NW_019524228.1 coordinate 118,345, forward strand.
CGGGAGATTCAGATGAAATGAAACACCCTTGACCTCACTGTTTGCACTGTCAGAGTGGCTTTTCAAATAGTGCTTGTAGCCACTGGTAACAGACCATAGCGTAGAGTGCAACAAGCGCTGATCTGAGGTCAGTACATCTGAGAACTGAGCTGACACTGAACTGTCATAGAGAAGTAGGAAAGTCTGTTGTGTTAATGCTAAACATTTTAATACTATATAAACAATATATTATCCTTCATAATTAACACTCCTCCTTCTGCCTATTATGGTTATGGTCACTCATGTGGCCAAATGAAGAGAATATCAAAAAGGAAAAGACTAATGTGATCTTCCTCAGGTAACAGTGAATAGGTAATTTGGCTCAATGAGTCGTCTGATATTAGACAGTTTCTTTGAGATTAGAGACTGATTTCATCACTTGTGTGACCTTATTCTCTTCACGAATTGTAAAAATACTTTAACATAAAATTAATCTAATATATAATATCAGTGTAATATTCACTTGAAAATTTTGAGATAACACCTGAGAGTTACAGACTGGGAATACTGTCGAACAAAACAGATCCAAAAGATTGGACTGGTGCATACCTAGTCATTTCCCTTATGTTTACTCTATGTCTTATCCAAATACAATGATCACATCTCTTCCAACAAGCCGAGAATTACAGCACTGAAGCAAATATAATCATATGCAGTTTAGTGTGTGGTGTCATCTGTGACTCCTAATGACTTGTGGGGCCTCTCATAGGCACCTTAGTTGAAAGACAATTGTCAGCATTGAGAATACAATGTCTCTGTTGTTTTAATCATTTACACACACGGCAATTCATATTCAGCAGTGTGTGAAGCTCATAATGTCAGACTTTCTTAAGGTGGAATAAGTACTTTATGGTGAATGCTGCCGTCATCAGTGCGATCTGCACCGCTAATGTTAGTCTGTGAGTTTGAAAGACGATGAATGGAAAAGAAAAAACATAAGAAATCAAGATATAAATTTGCCTGTACAAGTGAAGGGTAGGCCTCAATTAAGCAGAAACAAATAAGGGTGCATTTGATTTATATAAAAATATCTTAGAGAACCTCCACAGAAGGCCGTAACTTCATATGGTTAATGAATCCTTCTTTAACTTATTCAATATTTATATGCATATCATATCAAATCTTTAAACTTTCTTCTTGTGTTAATGGTTCTGTAAATGATCACTGCAAGTAGATGTCGCAGTAGAATCACCAGCATCTCAGACCTAAACAAATGCTTGGTCAGCCAAAACTCCGGCCTCCATTCAGCTACAACCACCCTCCTCTCCCTTCACAACTCAGTCAGCAAGGTGTTACTAAGCCCAGTGAAAGTGGCCACTAAACACACAACAAGAAGCTCAACTTAATAGACTTACCCTTTACACAAGAGCCAACAAAAAACAATCTAACCACAACCATTAGCCCATGTTTGAATTGCCGTCATATGCTCCACAGCAATGCTGACAATTAGCCAGCTAGTAGTAG
>NW_019524228.1:119867-120560 GCF_002814215.2 Seriola lalandi dorsalis
GGGGAAACACGGGCACTAAATCTACCATATAATATTTCTAAGTAACATGATTTGTATAATCTTGAAATGGAGGGAAATCTATTCCTTTTTCATGCTCACAGACAGAAAACATCACACTACCAGCTGTGCCTGCAAATGCACTTGGCAAACTGCGTCCAGCAGAGCTGTGCCTTAGTGTATAGGCTTCACTTTCATGATGGTGAATGGAGGGACTTTGTTCCAGCTTTCGGGTATATTATACACCCATAGTTTTTATTGACTGATTTCATCACTTGTGTGACCTTATTCTCTTCACGAATTGTAAAAATACTTTAACATAAAATTAATCTAATATATAATATCAGTGTAATATTCACTTGAAAATTTTGAGATAACACCTGAGAGTTACAGACTGGGAATACTGTCGAACAAAACAGATCCAAAAGATTGGACTGGTGCATACCTAGTCATTTCCCTTATGTTTACTCTATGTCTTATCCAAATACAATGATCACATCTCTTCCAACAAGCCGAGAATTACAGCACTGAAGCAAATATAATCATATGCAGTTTAGTGTGTGGTGTCATCTGTGACTCCTAATGACTTGTGGGGCCTCTCATAGGCACCTTAGTTGAAAGACAATTGTCAGCATTGAGAATACAATGTCTCTGTTGTTTTAATCATTTACACACACGGCAATTCATATTCAGCAG
>NW_019524228.1:120580-160462 GCF_002814215.2 Seriola lalandi dorsalis
ATGGTTAATGAATCCTTCTTTAACTTATTCAATATTTATATGCATATCATATCAAATCTTTAAACTTTCTTCTTGTGTTAATGGTTCTGTAAATGATCACTGCAAGTAGATGTCGCAGTAGAATCACCAGCATCTCAGACCTAAACAAATGCTTGGTCAGCCAAAACTCCGGCCTCCATTCAGCTACAACCACCCTCCTCTCCCTTCACAACTCAGTCAGCAAGGTGTTACTAAGCCCAGTGAAAGTGGCCACTAAACACACAACAAGAAGCTCAACTTAATAGACTTACCCTTTACACAAGAGCCAACAAAAAACAATCTAACCACAACCATTAGCCCATGTTTGAATTGCCGTCATATGCTCCACAGCAATGCTGACAATTAGCCAGCTAGTAGTAGTTGCTAGTAGTAGTTGCTAATAGCAACATTTGCCGAACACATTCAAAATAAGGGTAACAGCAAGCTAGCTAACATTACAATGGCTACTGTAGCCAGTATCTCATGAAAACAGACAGTATGTAACATTATGTAGCCATTAAGTTACTTACAAATGGAGGAGAAAAAAAGCCAGTTCTGAGTCAAGTTGGAGCCCTTTAGTAGCTTGTAAGGTTCTCCATCTCAGTGAAGTCAGACCAGTATTGACTCCACGTTTGGACTGGGAAAGAAAATCAGCCTTGGACATATCCGCTGGGACTGTGGTCGCAAGAATGACTGATGGGGCCAGTAAAGCCACTGACGGAGCCGGCAAAAATTTTAAAAGCTTTTTGGATGTTTTGACGGTCCACCGGCTCACCAGGATTTTAGCTGGTAGTCCCCATGGACAGTAGGCCTGTGCTTATCTCTTTGTTAGAGGCTTTTATAGACGAAAACATTTGTTTATTCAGTAGAGGAAATTGTGGAAGGTCACTGTCACCTAAAATCTGCTACACTGTGCCATCTCACCTGTGGGCGGTGCCTGAGTGTTTATGAACATGTGGAGGACCAGTTCAACAGGAAGGATCCATGCACTGACATGCATGCGCTGCCAGACTGGCAACAGAACCTCAGATTATAGCACACACAGAGGGGGTGTGACTTCGTTCTCTGCTAACGATGCCGTTACTCCACTATAGCTTAAAATAGAAAATTATTTTCTTATGTATCATTGTTTAAAATCTAATTTACAGAACCTTTAAATTAGATAATGAAATGTAGGATACAGTGAATACTGTGTAGTCTAATCCTAACATATTGCATTACTGCCTGAGGGCAGTGGGTCAGGGTGGGCCATGCTGGGGGGGTTTCATTGTGACATCACAAAGTTACAAAACTCCTGACAACTTGTTTTAAGATGCAGTTTCTGAATATTGGCGGTGTGCATTTTTCTGTGGACTGAGCATTTTGATACTTTCACAGCAGTATCGAGTATCAAGCAGGTCTAGCTAAAAAAGTTAGACTGGCTTTATAATCAAAAAAGACATGGAAATCTCACGTTATACAATATGGGACATTTAAAGCATCAAACATGCACACGAATAATAAAAACTATGGGTGTATAATATACCCGAAAGCTGGAACAAAGTCCCTCCATTCACCATCCTGAAAGTGAAGCCTATACACTAAGGCACAGCTCTGCTGGACGCAGTTTGCCAAGTGCATTTGCAGGCACAGCTGGTAGTGTGATGTTTTCTGTCTGTGAGCATGAAAAAGGAATAGATTTCCCTCCATTTCAAGATTATACAAATCATGTTACTTAGAAATATTATATGGTAGATTTAGTGCCCGTGTTTCCCCTGCAACTCTTTTGAAAATAATCTTCTATTCTAAATTATATGATATTTCACAATTACACATGGGGAACGATGGCTTGTCTGATTTTGCAATGATTACAAGGGGTTCAGAAGTGAGTGACGGGTTAATTAAGGCTCCGGGGAAACAGGTAAACACAGTGAATCTGCTTGATACAGTGCACGTTTGAAGGTAACTTCAGCTGCCCTCATATGCAGTAATTTCACAGAGGATTGTCTCCACATGCTAATTCTACCCTTTAATACTACTCCCTCAGTTTCATCCCTCTTTTTAATAAGCTTGAAATTAAAACAGCAGCACATGCTGGCCCATTTCACAGGAGAAATGATAAGGCCCAACAATGTGAAGAAAAATGAGTCAGGAGGTTACATCAAACAACAGTAATATCAAAGCAGAAGGTACAAAGGCACATACTGTGGGTGCGAGGACTGAACCAAAGGTTAACTAGATGCTGCTTCCATCACTCCCTGGTCTAAATAGCTGTTTCATTACATTTATGTTTAACTCTGGCTGCAGCATCGTTACTTGTAGAGTAAACCACCTGACTCTCGAGGGATTCTGTCAATTTTTTGGACTTGTGCAAACTACAGAGATATGTCTGAACACAAGCACACATGCAGTGTCCAACCAGTAAACTATTTTTAAATATTTCAATTTTTACTTTTCAATCATTTAAATATTCAAATTAAAATAACTATACAAATGACTAAATTTTGGATTCTCTTCCCTGTTGAGCATCTTCCTCCTGAGCCTGCCTTCATCTAATACAAAAGAAAGCGCCCTGAAAATTAGAAACACACGGAATAATGAGTGATTGCCTGAGTAGCTATTGAAGATCTCACACAAGGGAAGCTGTCCCTGTTTGTATTTCTCACGCTATCAAAAACGAACCCTGTCTCCTAAAATTTACATTTCCATACAACTGCACTGGAACAGCAAAAGTGTATTGTAGGAAACTTAATTGCAACCAGATCAAGTTATCTATTAACATAAATGCGGAAATGTTAATTTATATATTTGGGAAATCGCAAATGTCTTGATACTGAATGTATCAGTTTTGTGCCAAGATATCTGATCTTGCAGTACAACAGTCACCTGTATTAACTCAGCATTATTAAACACTTTTATGGTTCTGTTCAGACTCTCACAGCACTTGGTTCAGGTTAGGGAAAGATCCTGGTTTGGTTCTATACAGGAAAAGTTTACAGTGACTTCAGACACAACCTGTTTACTTACTTTTAACCAGAACCACCATCTTTCCCTGACCTCAACCGCAAATCTTTTGTTGCCTAAACCACAGACGTGACTGTGGATGTGAACAGCCGTGCACTTTGTACATCCACCATCCACCCTGACCAACTCCTGGAAACCCCACGGTTGTTAATAAATGTAAATGTAAACTATTTATTCATTTGAAAAATATCTTGCCTCTGATCGTAATCCATCCAGGGAAAATATTTCCTACAGAACATTTATGGTTGCACTTAAATTAAGTTGTTGGAAAAGGTTGCTCTGTAACTGAGTAGTAATGCCTACGATCATGTCTTTTTACTGATCATCTATGAGTGAGATTGATCATTTTTTGTGTTTTATTAAAGCAGCTGGTGTAGCGGTTGGTTAGTCTGCTTAGCTTTGTAGTGTACAGGGACCTCCAATAGGCAGCAGCGTAACATGATAAAAGGACCACAAAAATTCATCCTTATTCAGTTATCAACATGCTTTTAGGAGCAAGGAGCAATGCAACACGTACCCTACAGTAAGGACAACTGAACTGCACAATGTAATAATTAATTAATTACATGTGTTAATTTATGTGAATTAACACAATTATTAACAAAAAAAACAAAAAAAAATTAACCCTATTCAACAGGCTAAACAGTGCAAATACTCTAAAAAATAAAAGGCAATATGTCTCAGAACATTATCTCAGTTGCATTATGCAACTAAAGAATAATAGGATTTCAAGTCAGATACAGGCTATATTCAAATGGTAGGTGGCATGCATTGCAGATGATGTACGTTATAACAGTCTCACACACTCTAAGTTCTACATAACCGAGATGTTGTTGTTGCTTGTAACAATGAACAAGGTGGGAGGCGGGACTACATTGCACAGCACACAGTGCTTCCCTCAGCCACAGACACCAGAGTATTAACTGTAGGTGATCAGTGACTAGAAACTGTAATTCCAATTTACCGATTATGTATTTTTTATGATAATTGGCTGATAATGATCAGTGGCTGATTAATTGTGGCATCTATATAACAGAAGGTTACTTACTGATACTTACTCTTAGTAACAGTTAGTTACTGTGGCTTGGAGAAGCAGAGATTTTAATCACTTTATTCCACTTTTGAAGAAGTGGGTATAAATTAGGTCAGGAAGAGTCAGCTCAATAATGCAGCTGCCCATGCTACTTTGAAAAAAGCACAAGCAAAGAAGAAGCTATTTGTCTTGTTTTCATATCATTCTTGCAATCTTTTGGGCTAATTTGGCAAAAGTTTGACAAAACTAGGCCTGTTTTGTCAAGATAACAGGCATTGTTGTCAAGATCAACAAAGCTACAAGCATTGAAAAGCTTGAAAGACATATTGGACAGTCTTCATGGCTTTGAAAGTTGTGCCTGGACTTGGATACAATTACCAGACTAAGGTTTACCACAGAGAAAAGGGTGAATGTTTTTGTGGCAGACTAGCCATCGGTATAACCAGGACAAATCCTGGTACACCATAAAAAAATCCATAGTTTTTATGAGTCCTTTCTGTGTGCCTGTCATTCAGGGTGGGCATGAGAACATGCTGCATGCGTGGTCCCAGTCTGAGTTCATTTTCAAATTTTTCAGGCACAAACATTTTATTTGCTTTAAGCCCTGGACACAGCAGCTAAATGTCTGCTATTACATGTGCTAACATTAGAGAAGCAGTAGGCCACTGAGCATAACGCAGAAAAAAAGATTACACAACCAAGTCAAGACAATCATGTATCATGTTTAGAAGGAATAAATGTATACTCTATATTTATGTATAATATATGGTTAGTGCACCAAACTAGACAACAACATTGCTTGGCCCTCAGTAGTCAAGTATACAAGTACACAGTACAATTACTCTGGACAAATCAGACACACCCCCACGACAAAGAAAAAAAAAGTTGTATTATATTTCATATTTCAACATATTTTACAGTGTTCTGTAAAATACCTAGACTGGAAGATGGACATTAATATGAAAACATATACTAAACTTCATACTAAACTTACAGATGTTAATTTTCCCACTTGATTTTAAACATTTCTTATTTTTTGCAAAGTCATGAGAAGGAACGTTTATTCTTATCATTTATACAAGAACGCAGCTAATTTGTTTCCTATTATATTTATCATTTTCTCTAGCTTGACATTCTCAAAACGCTGCAATTGTTCTGTTACAGATAATTCTGCCTGACTTCAGGCTTCTGTGTAAACAGTGATAATGCTCAACAGTAATCTGATAGCCTCATTTTCTGAGGCCATTTGGACTTTTTGTGCTGTGCTCCAATTTGTTTTGAGTTTGACAAAGTCCTTTTATTGGAAATCTTGACTGTGGCCAATGTAATATTCGATAGGGGGCTGCTCCGAAAAATAGTTTGACCACAGAACTCTGTAAATTATGATAAGGGGGATATAACAGTTTGATTGAGAAGCGTTGTAAAGCTGTTTTCACTCCTGTCGTATTTTTATGGGTTCCTCGCTGTCCACAGGCTATAGGAGTGTGTGTGTGGACCCCTATCAAAATGCTGTCACACAGAGAAGTGGTGATAATGGCAGAATAATGACCAATCATTACTACCATGAAATAAGATGATTATGGATGCTGCTGATAGGATATTGTTATTCAGTGGATAGAAATATACCAGGGTGGAGTTGTGTTGTTGAAAGAGATAAGGTAAATCTTGAAATTTTGCACAACAAAACACCACCAAAAGATATATTAGCTTTGGTGACCACAGATGGTGTTTCAAACAATAATTCAATGTACTGTACATTAAAATGCAATCGATTTTTTAGTGCTTTGGCATTTATTTTAAATGTTGCGCCAACCGAGACTGAGCCCATTAGACAAACTGTAATTTATGAATTACATTAAACAGGAAATTTGGCCTCCAGCGCATTGTGAAAGCTGTGTTACGGGAAAATGACTGAGTGACAAAATAGGCAAACACAAAGTGACAAGTTGCTCAGGAAGCTGCTTGCAAAATTATTTGTAATGGGTGGGTGTGCATTTCATGCATGGACCCTCACGTATAAAGCAGCACAACAATGTGTTTTCATTAAGCGCCAAAGATAAAACACCACACTACAGTATTTGAGAGGGTAGTGGTTTATAAATCACAGCTGATCAGCTCCCAGTAAAAACGGCACAGGGCAGCTATCAGGCATATTTTTTCGTGATTTTGTGTGACCACTCCAAAGCTTCTTTTATATGTAAGAGAGACAGGAGGTTAATGAAAAAGTCCTAATCTTTTCCTTATATAATTGAAAGAGTGGAAGGTATCACTTTTAATAAAGAATGATAATAGAGACTCAGACATGCAGCTGAGTCCCAGATGACCTTCTGACCACTCTGTCTTTATCACGGGCACTGAGGCTGAGGTTACAACATTTGTGTGCCACAAAGAGCAGCTCAACCCTGCACTGTTATTGGCCTTTCAGCAGAGCCTGTCAGCAGCACACTGTCACTGTCGGAGAAAGATGTGACCCACCCCAGGCTGCACAGTGTACTATTGTCATGAACTCCACAGAAATTAAAATGTTAATTCTCTCTGTATGTCACCCTTCATATTCCACTGCGCTGTCTTCACCTCTCGACCTCAAGATGCCATCAGACTTACGATAATCCGGCCCATCTGACTTATAAGTCTCATATCCAGCAAGACCAAGTTATTGTCTCTGTGATGGAAGTTCTTATAAATACCAAAACAAGACTGATGAATAAAACTGTCTCATCACATTAACCCACTTTAAGCATCATAACACTGATCCCTGTTTGGTTAAGAAGTGATTTTAAAATAAACCAAGGTACTGCCAACAGAGTGTTGAGTCTCAAAACAAGCCACAGTGTATTGTGTCTGGCATGATTAGCTGATTCTGACTCTGACGTTGTAGTTACTGACCACCAACTAGGGATGTCACATGAGCCGATACTTGCATGCACATTAACACACATGAATGTGTTACTAAACTGTTTGTAGCAGCCTCTGTTTTCTGTCTTTTGCTGTGGTATTGAATTAGGTATCAAGAATCGTGGAATTTTTGTCGGTCATCACAGTATAACACCAAGTCAGTAAAAGTTCAGGGATATCAATCTGTCCATTGAGGAAGCACAAATGATTGTGAATCAATTTCACCTGCTTTGGTGCAAACGATAGTGACAACAGGTACAATTGAGAGGCAAAAGAAAAACAACCCCCAAAAAGGGAATGGTTTTGCATGTGGTGGCCACAGATGATTGCTGTCTCCTACAATTGTTCTCTCCTGATCGTTCCTGACTGATTCTGATTTTGTGTTTTGCAAGATTTTGTGTTTTGACTGTCCTAGACTACTGGTGGCATGAGGCGGTACATGCAGCCCAATCAGGTTGCACAGGTAGTCCGGCTCCTGCAGGATGGCACATCCATGTGTGCAGTCAAAAGAAGGTTTGTTGTGTCTCCCAGCACAGTCTCAAGAGCATAGAGGAGATACCAGGAGATTGGCCGTTACACAAGGAGAGCTGGACAGGATTGTAGAAGGGCATCAACCAGCAATAGGACCAGTACCTGCTCCTTTGTGCGAGGTGGAACAGGAGGAGCATTGCCAGAGCCCTACAACATGACCTCCAGCAGGTTACTGGTGTGCATGTTTCTGACCAAACTGTCAGACAGTATCCATGTGGGTGGGATTAGGGCCTGACGTCCTCCAGTGGGACCTGTGCTCACAGCCCAACACCATGCAGCTCAATTGGCGTTCGCCAGACAACACCAGAACTGACTGGTCCACCATTGGCATCTCGTTCTCCTCACAGATGAGAGGAGGTTCACACTGAACACATATGACAGGCCTGAAAGAGTCTGGAAACGCTGTGGTGAACGTTATGCTGCCTGTAACATCATTCAGCATTACCGGTTTGCAGTGGGTCAGTGATGGTCTGGGGAGGCATATCCTTGGAGGGTCGCACAGACCTCCACGTCACAGCCAACGGTACCCTGACTGCTGTTAGGTACCGGGATGAAATCCTCAGAGCCATTGTCAGATCTTACGCTAGTGCAGTGGGCCCTGGGTTCCTCCTGGTGCCCAGCCTCATGTGGCCAGAGTGTGTAGGAATTTCCTGGATGACGAAGGTATTGATGCCATTGACTGGCCCTCACGTTCCCCTGACCTAAATCCAATTGAGCACCTATGGGACATATGTATCGGTGCATCCGACGCCGCCAAGTACCGCCGCGTACTGTCCAGCTCACTGATGCCCTGATCCAGGTCTGGGAGGAAATCCCCCAGGACACCATCCACTGATTCATCAGGAGCATGCCCAGATGCAGGGGCCATACACACTACTGAGTCATATTACGAGTTGCTGTGATTGTGAATCCTCCCTAAATAGGTTGATGAGCAACAAATTATACAATGTACATCAGTAAAGATTTTCTTTCTTAACTTGAATAATTCGTTCATCGAAATACGATGTGTGATTTAGGTGTTTCCTTAATTTTTTGGAGCAGTGCAGTATTTCTCAAAGGGCCATAAGCAATATTTTTGAAAATATTGTGTTGAAGTGTTCTTGGGGGTGCATACGAATTAGCCTACATTTTATTTGATGTGGGTAAGGGAGCTGGATACTGGGCCAAAAAAGGTTGAGAACTATTGGTCCAGTATGATATGTATCCCCATTATGTAGTATGATATGTGTCCCCATCATTTTAAGTATTATTTTATTGCACTTCAAAAGGAGTATTGCTTTTACAGTAGTATTTATCAACATATTTAACAGAAATGTTTATGACTGTTCTATAATGTATTTTTATTATGAAAACAGTACTTTGATGTAATTTGCATTAAGAAGTTAAATAAAAGTGCCCAATATTCTGCCTCCATTAAATAGCAAATAAACCCAGAGAGGATTACACTGGGTGTGTTGAGCTGCTGTAACTTGCTGCTTCTCATTTGTTTTTGTCGGCTGAGTCCAGATCCTTAGTTGGCTCTAAACTACTTAGTTACTGTTCTCTGTGTTATTTTCTGTGTCAGTGGACAATGACAAAGAAATGCTGTTTTTTTTTTTTGTTTTTTTTTTGTATTTTTGGGGGGGGGTGTCCCTCCATAATAAGTGTCTCAATACAAACCAACATAGTGGCACATGTCTGTAAAGGAAACCAAATTGTAAACTCGTGTACCATTCCCATCAAAGTGTTAATCACAGCTAAATATACACCAAACAACCTGTAGCCTCTGATAGAATGTAATCTACATTTGTCATGGAAAAAATGAGTCAGTGCATTTATCAAAGGGAAGCATAACGAAGCATAACGTTTCTCATTTATAATTATTTGATTATCTCTCTGGCTGCTTCATCAGTGTTATGCACCGCTGGGGTTTTAGACGGCAGGAAAAGCTGCATTTCAGAGAAGTGGTAAAGGACTAATGTCCCATTAATGATAGTGTTCTAAAAATAGTTTGATTTAAGCCAGACACCAAAGCTCGATAACAATATCAATCACAATTTATTTTAATTGTTGTGCTGCTGAGAAATATACTTTCATCACCTTGTCTGTCTGTCTGAAATGTCACACGGGGAATGTGGCACTAAAATTGTCTTTGAGGCTGAGTCATTGAAGGCAACAGAAAAGCTGCTTTTGTCAAACCGCACTTCAGACTGCTTCACTTCAAAATAAGTGTCAATCCTTTCAGGGGTACTGTACTTCAAATGCATTCAGACTACTGGCAAAGAACAAACAAGAAGTGTGTAAAAGTATTGACTGTAACACACATTGCGTTACCAGCACAGTGGTCTCTGAAATAAAATAAAATGAAAAATAAATTTAAAAAAAACAGTTTACCTGACAGATCACCTGTCCAGTTGGTATTAATCAAGTACTTTAAATGAAGTGCTGTAGAAAATTCCAGTGCTTGGAGGTACGAAAGACAACTAATCTGAATAAGCAATTTTTATGACGCTTCACTTTAAATGTTCTGTCAATTACAGATAAACTAATATGTCGGCATCTTAAATACTTGACAGCTCTATTTTGGTGTAGCTGCATTGTAATGCCTGTTGAAGGGTGTAGGTTGTTGTGGCTGTTTGTCTACTTTGACACTGACAGTTCATTGGCAGGATTTACATTAAATTATATCGACAGTACTGTGCAAAACTTTTAGACACTTTAGATGTAAGATACAACATCATCAGGCTTGCGTCTGATCAGTTCCAGATTCACTGTACAGCAGAATGAAACTTGGCATCATAACTGGAAACAGTGCGCTAATACTGATTGATTCCACTCGGCCAGATGGTGGCACTCTTATTACCAACCAAAACAGTAAAAACTTATACTCAACTCTATAAACACCAAATTCAGTAAACAGTCTTGTGGGAATGATAAACAATTCTATTACAAATGAGCAAGATTGGTCAGAAAACATGGCCACCATCAATCAAAACATTTTGCAAAGGGCGGGGCTTAGAAGGATATCGGCCATTGTGTCACTGTGTCCTCAACATGCACATCGACAAGCTTAATAATGACGTTATGTTCTTATGAAAATAACAATAAATCAAACATTCAACCTGGATCAAATGTAGCTGAAACACGGCAAAAAAAAAAGTTTGGCATCATAATAGCATCTTCCGTTGCTTTACCCTTTTTCTCTTTTTATAAGCTTGTCATTAAGTTAAGTCAAAGCATTTAATTTTGATAAATTGTTTGGAGGAAAATACAAATAAACAGCATTGAAGAACATTTTTTATCAATGAGCTCCTCAGTGCATTTACTACATGGTAGATAAGATTAGAAGAAGTTATTTATTTGCTTTGTTGTCCACATACGTTATGATGATGAGACAAGTGTGTGATTCGTTTCACTCCTCTCACTTCTTTAAACAGAATTAAACTAGCTGCAGTCACTTAGCTTGTTGCTGCTTTAGTTATGGGCAATTGGGCTGCTGGGCAAAAAAAGGTTAGAACCTTGTCTCTTTAACAGCATCCTATAAATTATATTAATTAATAGAATAATGAATTTAACATAAACTTTCAGCTAGACTCGGTAAAAGCTTGGACACATACTTAAGATATAGACAAAAACAGTGAGTCTTATGATATCTATTACGTTGCACGAAGGATATTTGTGAGCAGGTTGATGAGTTCATAACAAGAGTGTAGAGGGAGAGACAATCTGCTAATTAGGAGGTGCTGAGACATAAAATGAAGCTGCTGTAAAGATGGTAAAGAAGGTGTAATGTGCTTGCCTCTTGATTCTTTTGAGTCCTTTTATAGGAGCACAGCAAATAATCCATCTGGAAAAACAATATGTGGTTTAACTTTTATATTTCTCAGGTGAACAAATGCAGTCTCACTGACATATTCAATATGCTTACTGAGGTTTAAATCACTGTCTGTGGGGACACCTCTGCTTTTTTATATCAGTCTGCTTTCCAATGGTTTAATTCCACATCAGTGCAATTAAAATTCTGTTTCTTGTTATTGGCATTTTTTTTGTGTGTGTGTCTTTGATTGTTTGCACTACAGTTTCAGATGGTTTGCTTACATATTACAAATAAATGTCACATTTCTGTATTTTACAGTTTGACGACTCCAGTCCTGCTTTGTTCTGCAGTCTGAACTGATCTCTGTTTTATTTGCTTTACAGTGTAAAAGTTGCCACATTAAATTGATGAGTCACACAGTTAAGTATGTAATTGTGTGAAATGTGAAGTCTGTCTCCATGCAGAATGAGTTACCTGGCCAACTGTAGTGGCATTATTTTCACATGCTGGAGTATTTGGAGGCCAAAGTTTTTTTTACAGTGCCACAAAAATATGACAGTAGTCATGCATGAGGTCATCACGAGTAGCAGAAATAGAGTGCAAAGACGCAAAGGGATCAGCAGCTCCACACAGAGAACACAAAACATGGCTTTAGTTTCTTCTTTATAGAACCTTTAGTGGCTCAGTAGAAAGCATTTTGAGTGTTAAGACTTACTTTTAGGTTAGGGTTTGAATTAGGTTAAGGTTGGGGTTAGGTTTGGGTTGTGTGTGTGTGTGTGTATGTGTGTATGCGTGCGTGCTTGTGTGTGTGAGTGTGTGTTGGTGCTTGTGTGCGTGGCAGATAAATCAGATAAAAGGACTGAGGGAAGCAATCACAAGTTAAAGAGCGCCTTTAGAGTTTGCTATGAAGAGGTTTTGTAAACTGGGACACATTTTGATCCCAGCCAGTGAAAGTCCAGCCACAAAAAACAGGAAAGCTTGTCTGATCTCAAACGCAGCTGCAGAGAACGGGACTGTCCTCCTGTAAAATATGAGCCCATCAGTGGTCTCAGCAGAGCTTATTAAGACCCATGAGTTAGCATTGTATTGTTATTTGACCTATAGTGACCAAATTAATTATGCTGGGAGCAAAGAATTAAGTCAGGTGATGTAGAATATACAATGACAAGGTCTGTGGAGGTTGGAGGTCGGAGGTCGGAGTGATTGGATGGGAAACTGCTGTCAGATTCCTGTGTGAAACCAGGAATGTGGTTTCTTTTATCCAGGATGTTCCAAGCCATAAACTTTTCCTAAACCAAACCCACCATATTCCTATTCTTCTATGCTGCCTATAAATAGACCTATATTTCTTATTGATTGAATTATAAATGTCGTCATTTAACCAATAATTGTATAACTGACATCTCTTTTCTGACAGTAGACAAATGTAAATCTTATCACAGTATGAAATATCATTTCACCAACGTCTAGGACACGTAATGACGAGATGTGTCAGTGGTTTGCTCACAGGTTGTTTACAGTGAAAAAAAAAAATTGTTTTTGTTGATCTCTATCTCCAGCAGCAGAGACAACAAATGAAGCCTTCGTGTGGCCTGACGTTAAGAATAATCAATCTGAGCACACTGCTCATGATTTCCATATTTGTGAAGCAAATGTACAGGCTTGTCATTCCTTTTAAAAAGTGAGAGGGCTTCTTTCTCTCTACCATTGTTATTTGTAGTCGACCCTGAAGAATCCAAAATAAAGGCTTCCACAAACATCAGGCTGCAGATTCAGTAACAAACACCTTAGATTTCCACATTATTCTTTCACAAACAATGTCAAGTAATTCTGATTTTGACATTTCTGAATAACTATTTTTCAAAATGGTTATTATTTTAAGGTTGGCCACTTACAAAAACAACAACAAAAAAAAAAGCTTAATGGAGGCGACAATGGAATGACAGGATAATCCCTGAACCTATTGTCAGGCCCTAAATAACTTTAAAGAGAAAAGAAATACATAATGGTGAAGGAAAGATACAAAGTTGATTCCTGATTTGGTCGACATCTGCTCCAACTAACAAAACCTCTCATGAGACTGCCACAGCGATAAAGCACTTACAATTTCAACATGTAACGTGGAATGTCGCCCCAAAAAAAGAAAAGAAAGAAAGAAGAAATAAGAGTTTGAGCTGGCAGTCTTCATTTGTACACTCTTATTCAAAGATAACTGTCTGTGAATATGTCATGCAAATGATTCATCTTTGTTCACATCTTTGCCTCAAAACCAATTCACCTATGACCTTGACTGTGCGACACTCTGACAATACACATTTGTCAAACACAAACATGGCACCACAGAGGGATAAAGGCTCAGAGGAAGATTTAAGGCAGCTTTTAAAATGTAATTTAATTCAACTGTACAAAAAAAAAAAAAAAAAAGGTTTTGATCATTTGGAATACTTTTTTCAGAGATGATGGTGAGCTCCTCTCTTTCATTAATGTTTCAGCCTTGATGGAACGTACCACAGTGACCACGCCATCCATTTCACTGGGAGCTCAATACTCAATACCTAAGCCACTGATGAGGTTTCCATCAGCAACACAATGGTTTCATGGCAGATAATAGAAACACTGACTCAAGATTGAATACGTAAATAAATAAATAAATAAATATATATATATAATAAATGATAGTGTTTAAAACACTCAGTCTTAAACTGTGGTCCCCCCAATGAGCAACTTTTACAATACAAAGAAAGAAAACAGAGACAGATATAATGTATATGTATGGGAATGGATATATAAGCCTATAGAAAACAGATAAGTTTTTGATTTAGAATATGGTATATCCAAAAACATATTTGCATGTATTCGCATTGCTGCAAATACTTGAGTTTTAGATGTTTTTTTTATGATATTTTCAATGCAGTGTTTCATTTTGCTGCACTTTGCATTTTGTGTCTGCAATTTTTGTAATTGTGCGTGGAGTTTTGAAAAAATGAGACCTAGTTTAGAAAATGTCAAAAAGCAGTTGTACTTGTAAATCCACAGAACATAACTGCTGTAACTGAGTAAAGCAAAATAATGAAACATGGAACAGTGCAGCAGAAACTTGGCAAAGAAAAATACGCACTGATGGACAGTGAGAGTTCAGTAATTCTTACTGATGAACCCACAAACGTCAGATGAGAAATGCATCAGCACAATGAGAAAATGTCTTTAGAAGTGAACTATGTTTTGGACACAATGGCAGTTTGTACTAACACAATGAGAAATGCTATTGTGTGTTGGGAAATATTGAAAATGTGGTTATCCAGTGTATCCCTATCTGTGTCCTTGACTGTTGGTGTGGCAGAAAACATAATTGCCTGAGGTAATCCTTTAATATAAATAATATGATTAAGCATTGTTGCGTATCATTTTAGTCACATAGATAATCTCCTGCACCACCTGTATGTTCCTCTGTGTAATGACTTTAGAAAGCCAGACCTCTCAGCTCCAGATAAAATTACTGCTATGTACCAATAACCATATGAAACCCCTACGGACGCATTATGGCCATTATGAGCTCTGGGCCGGTACCATACTTACTTATTTCCCTGCTCACCTCTAAAGTTGAAGAGATTTCTGTTTTCAAACCATTTTGACCTATCGAAAAAGGTCTATTAAACTTAGTAAAATAAAGCTAAATTGGTACGCCAACTTTCTTCTTTTTTTTCAAGACAGACTTCAAAAGCTGTTAACCTACCATTTATTATGTTTTTCTATGACCAGAGGCATTACGTATTTCGTGTTGGCCATCCTTCTGTCCCATTCTCGTGAATGCAATATCTCAGTAACGGAAGTTCTTCAAATTTAGTGGTCAAAGGTCAAAGGTCAAGGTCGGGGTGACCTCACACAACACAGTTTTGGCTCATAATTCATGAATTGATAATACTATGTACATAAAAATGTTACATTTAATCAAAAGTGTTATAGATGACAGCTGCTTCATTAGCGATCCAGAGTGAAGTTGTTCTGGTTCTGTGCAGGTTCGTCCCACCTCTTGGTGGCTAATTGATGGCTGAGTCCGTCCCAAACTGCCTGCAGCTAAAACTCTGCAGATATCAGACTAATGTCTTGTAATGAATAAACAAACACCAGAAGCTGCTGAATTAATATGCAGGCATTTCTGTTTTACCTGTGCTGAATCTGATTATTAAACTGTCTGTTTAGTGCCATGCCTCTGGTACTGATAGTCCACAGCAGTATGGGATAAGCTGTATTTCTGAAATGCATAACAATGATACCCGTGCAGGTGGTGCACGTCTTTTAAAATTCTTGAAGTGTTAAGTCCTAAAAATTCCTGCATTTTGCAAATTAAAAAAGAAATAAATAAAAGATTAAAATTGAGCTCAACCTTGAAAAAAAAAAGACTTTATTTGATGGCACATTGCCCAGTCTTGTTAAATGCCAACCTGAAAATAAAACCCACTAAACAAAGAATAATAAAAAATAACCTGAGCCAATGCGCAGTAATACAGCAGCAGTTTAAGTATGCTTATTACAGAATATATAAGACATCAGCATATGAATACTCTGAGTAGCAAATATGTAAACAAAGCACAAGAACCAGGATATTATTATAGAGCAATATCATGATGATGGGAAAGTGACAGAGTGGAGTGTGTGGGGATTATGTGTGATGTGTAACTTTGCACGTGTTTGTGGAGAGCAAATGTTATTGTGTGTATGCAGGAGCAGAGTTTATTTGGCACACACATGCTGCAAACAGTCCCCGAACAATGCACTTCTATCTGTGGAACAATTACCAAATTGTTTAGTGAGAGCCGTTTCCAAAGATGCACATCTTTTATCTGAGCTGAGTTATACAGAGAGAACAGGGACATCAGAAAAGAGACAAACTAGCACATCGTTGGTTTTGGTCTTCTCGTGGAATTTGTTGATAGTAAGAAAAATATATAATATAACACCAGCCTCACCCTTTAAACTGTCTGCTAATGCTTACATCACTATCTTGGGAAGTGTTAAGCAAACAGGCACTAAAAGTGACATCATTGGTCAACTCATGAAATGAAGTTTACATTTACCTGCCATGTGACCTTGTACTGGTGAGTTTCATAAATGCCCATTCTCAGGTGGAATTAGTGTGACATTGTACCACTGGAAGTAGTTATTAGGGAAGAGGGAGCTGGTTTGAAAGATAAAAACATTATACTGCAAAACTAAAGTTTGTGAAAAACGATTCACAGAGAACTTCTGGACTGTTGCTGTAACAGTGACACTTCAGCTAAATACCATGCTCAAAACTTTGGAGGCTCAAAATGTCCTAATGGGGCAAACCAACTGGTCAAATGACAACTTCTTCACTGATGTTTCCCAGTTTTACTAACATCATGCTCTGAACCACTCTGCTTACCAAATTCACTGAGTGCAGCAGTTGAAATGAGCTGAGCAGCACTGCTGCCATACACTTCCATAGAGACACACTGTCAGTGAACACTGATGGATCTGTCACTGAATTCATCTCAGGAAAGCTCTGAGAGGAGAAACATTAGCCGTGTCAAAGCAGCTTCAAAGGCAAAGACACATTTTTCCACTGTAAATATTTGGATCTAAATTGTCAGAGGCTCATGTCTTCCTCTTGGTTAGGTCTGCTAAACTACAGTGTTGTGAGACTAAATGAGCTGTACTACTGCATTTAAGGTTTAAACATTTCACTGATGAAATGATACAACATGCTGGCAAGTAAACAAATTTGATTTTCATTCATTCATGTTATATGCATTACTATGGCTTATTAGTTTTAATAGCTATTGTTACAAAGAGAAAGTTGAAGATTTAAATATGTAACTATATATTCTTAAAAAATGCCTGTTTGATATTACTAGTTTGTTATGCCCTCTTTTGACAAAATTGTAATTAGAAAGATGGAAAAAGGAAATAATAATTCCAAACTATTGAATATACAGTATATACAATAGGTTCCAAAAGTCTAAGACACACTGCTTCATACATACATACTGGCTTGTTGAGCAGAAAATGATTTTGAAAAGATGACATGCAGATTAACACCTATCATAAACACACCTACCATCCATTTTAAACATGACAGTAGCCAAACGTTAGCTACTTAGCATAGCCGCTCGCTCGCACAGTGTTAGCAATGATTTGCTCTCAGCCCTAGAGTCTAGAGGGTCTTTTATTTCTTAGCTTGTCATGTCAAAGAACGAAATTAACAATATTTCCTTATCATTTCTTTCAGTGTGATGTGTGTTATGTAAAAAAAAAGGGAGTATCACAAGAGCACATCTTGTTAAAAACAGATATGTAGCATGAAGTTAGCACTGGACCCTGAGGACGAGATCAGGTATCACTCACACGAAAATGCTGACATGCTTGACTTTGTTGCCCGCCAGCCACAGTCCTGCTGACGATAAATATTCCTCACCAGATGTGCACTTGTGGCTCGCCTGCCTGAAT
Organism: Seriola lalandi dorsalis; assembly: GCF_002814215.2. Classification (NCBI taxonomy): domain Eukaryota; kingdom Metazoa; phylum Chordata; class Actinopteri; order Carangiformes; family Carangidae; genus Seriola; species Seriola lalandi. The sequence continues at coordinate 138,325 of NW_019524228.1, forward strand.
TACACTTTCCAACTGATAAATGGTTCCAACGTGAAGAAATTCAAAATACACCATGGTGAAGCAGAGGGAGAAAAAAATGATTCTTCACAAAGACAGGTGCCTTATGAATACAAGTAGGAGAACAAGAAGTGAAGCTAGCTTTCTGGTAGAGTCCCTATTATACCAACTAATTAAAGTTTGCTAAGAAAATGTTAAGATCGCAAAACATGCAGAGGACGGTCGAGCAAATACAGAGCACCAACGAAGAAACCAATAGCTGAAGAAATCAACATTATACTACAAAAATATAAAATTACCATATGATATGGAACTGGGAGACAGGATCCGAGAGAGATGCTACCTAGGTGAATTTTTATATAGCTCATCCGATTAAATTTTATTATCAAAGTTATGCATAATTGAGGGCTTGGCCACTTTGAGTGGGAGGTGGGTGAGCACATGCTTGCAACAAACCAGCATGCACCGAAGTCTCCACACACGTTCCACCTCTTTGCCCGTTTTTGGATTAGCCAGGAGTTACGTGGTGTCAGACAATGCCAAGATGGCGACAGCAGGGCAGCCCAATTTGAGATTCTTTAGAAACATATGGGAGGCGTCACAGAGGCTACGTTCATTTTTATATACATATATTTATGATTACACCCCATGGTTGTGGGTTGGTATATGACAGGAGCAAACGAGGAAGTCAAGTGACGTAGTAAAAAGAGCAACAAAGTCCACATTATGAGTAGGTCGGGTGGAAGGATGAGTCGACAAAATACAGGCCTTTGACATATGAGACTGCTTTTGGTTTCCCATTTGAAACCAATAGCCATCATTGCTTCTTTTATCCATGACCGTTCCACATCTTATTATTCTAACCATGACGATGGAGGTCCTGTGGATTGATTTTTTTTTTTTTTTTTTCACTTCTCTCGTCAACTCTCCCTCTTTACTGTCACCTTCTTCAAAGACTCACCAAAAGACTTGCATGGTACTTAAATCTGAGGGTGTCAATAAAGACGTACTTAACCAATTGTCATGTTAATCTGAGGTGCCCTTGCTTTTTTGATTATACAGCAGGTCTAGGGTCTATATTAATACTGTGAAAGAATCAAAGTGCTCAGTCCATAGAGAAATAAACACAGCCTGTATTCAGAAAATGAGCCTTAAAAAAGCCGTCAGGACTTGAGTAACTTTGTGATGTCACAACAAACAGTCATGCCCCAAGCCCAGCCCACCTGGACACACCATCCAACCTTGCAGGATCTGGTTACTCTCTCTATATTTTAATTTGATCACTCAGAAAACAGTGAGCGACCAGTCACAAACCTTGTTAAAAGAGCTCCAGAAAGAAGATGTAAAACTACTATGGTTTTTGGATTTAAAACCACAAATTTTTCTTATTATCGATCAAAAGTTCTAATAAAACTGAAATGAAATGTGTAGAATATTACACATTTAACAGCTTATAACAGTAAAGAATAGTCTTTAACATATCAGGAAAAAAGTTGATTAAATGCTTGAGCTGTTCCTAAAGCTTGAAATGTATCATGCATTACAACATTGTTAACGCTTTTCTGATTAGGTATATATTAACAGATACATTAATTATAGTTTTCATTTTATTCCAAAGTTGTTCTGGATTTTTAAAGTCATGAGCAACAGAAAATAAAATGACTGGATTTGGTATTTGTGTTCATATTTTGTCTTGTATTTCTCAACTGTCTGTACTTTTGTCAGTCAAAGGGATTTTTGGACTTTCGAAATGTGGCACATGCATTTTCTCTCCCGGAAAATACTTATAAGTTCAGAAGTTATCCAGGGCCTTCCCTTGACTTTTGTAAAGTTTTAAAGTATGTCTATCTATAAAAGCAGTGAATACAGAATATAATGAGCCCCAAACATCATGAGCATTTGGTATTAGTTGATAGTTGTCCCATTAATTGAAATGAAGTCATTGATAAATTGACTGATGCTCATTGCCTGATTCTGATTAATATGAGTGTAGACAGTAAACGGTTGCATGATCACTGAGGAAGTCATACATAATCACTGCTTTAAAAATAATCTATTTGGGTGTGAGACCAGTATCCAGTCAAGCAGAGATTGCCATGTGGGCTCACTAATTAACTGAGTTTCAGGTATCAAAAAAACATTTTTTCTCTTTACTAGAAGATTTATCAATCCTTCTTATTTAAGCCCCTTAATATAATAATTTAATTTCTGCAAGTAATATCATTTAGCAGGTGCACAGGGAGGTCTATAAGTGTTTTTAATAGTCATGTACGTGTCTCATGCAGTTACCTTTAAAAAATACACTCATAAGGTGGTGGATCAGATCTACTGTCAGTCAGGTATGTTAATTATACAGTAAATTGCCATGAGAATATAATTTCTAATCTATACACTATAAAACCCTGCTTTTATGACTATTACAGGCTAATTGCACATTGGAAAAAAAAAAAATATATTTTGGTTTCTCAAACAGATTATGACAGCACTCACAAATGGCATTCAAGGGAAGCACTGACAAAAAGACCACAATATTTGAAAGTTTTTTTCAGGCTCTTGCCATTTCTCTGTCACACACACACACACACACACACACACACACACACACACTGAGACAGACAGGTACAGCCATCAGCGACATGCTTCCTCTCCATTGACACTGACAGCTTGTCAAATTGTGGACCAGTTCTGAGAGGACACACCTTGCAATCAGCCCAGCATGCAAAAGTGGTTATTCAGAATGCATTATGGGAGACAGCACTGACAGAGATACTAAGCCGCTCCCTGATCCTAATCTGTGGACAATATATCATGAATTAATATGTTAATTATAAACATGAAAACCTGTATGTATCGGCCTGCTCTTTGCATTTCACGGGAGGGGAGAGGGGGGTGGACATTTTAGATAATTTTTGAGCAGGAACCAGGAATCTGTTACTACACCTAAAAACATTTTGTGCACATAGATTGCTTAATGTATTCCTTCCAATTAGAATTAAGTTTTTTGGCAACTGAAATCACAGCATCCTGTGACTGGCCAGTGAAGGATGAAGCTTGACTGATGTTCTACGGGTGTTATTTTTACCTCCTGGTCAGATTTTGAAGCCTGACACCTTGGTGATCTGACAGTACACAGAAAACTGACGTGCTGAAGTTAGGGACTGTCTCAACAGTACATGCAAGACAGCCAAGCTAGCTTTCAGATTTGTGTCCATGGGTTTCTAATCTTTGTCACTTAAGCTTTATTTCCATCTCATGTAATTCATGTAACCTGTAATTCATTTGGTATTTATGTATTTATTGCCCGGTGATACAATTTTGCCAAAAGGTTTCTCATTTTTTGGCACAGGCACTTCAGACCAACTATATTGTCATCTGGCTTCTGTTGCATTTTCTTGATTATCAATATTATTAGGTTTTGAACTGCTTGTCCGACAAAACTTTCACGATTTTCATCCAACCAAACGATTCATTCAGGTAATAATCAGATTAATCAACAATGAAAATGATTATTTCCGCCACCCTCTAAATGCAGCTATATTTTTTATGAATAGACTGATACAGATTCCAACAGTAGCTTTGTGTTACTCCCCAACTCTTAACTCTATTTCTCATACAGCACTGAAGCTATACTGGACACAGTTTCAGTGATTTTCTATTTACTCTGTGCAGCTAAGCTTTGGCTGCTTCCTGCACACAAACAACCCACAACTGAGCCCTGCAATACAACATGTACTGTTACAGCTGTCTGCCTATAGACAGTGTGAATAAGCCACTTGGGTTTAAAACTGTCTTTGTTTTTCTCTGTTATCCCTTAATTGTGTCTTTGGGACAACAAATTGTTTAAAAAAAAAAAACGAGTGAATTTAACTAATTTAACTAAACTAACAAACTAACAAACTCAACAGGAAGTGGTGACACTCAGTCAGTCAAAGTCAGACATCCTTTACACAGCTGGCCCCTGTGGTTATTAGAAAGTAATATGACCAAACATCTTGGGTATTATTATATGGTATATATTTAGTAATAAAACAATAAACGGGACAGAGACCTAGTTTAATTAACGGCACAAGTCCTGCCTTACAGCAACTCTTAGGGGACACACTTCCTCAAATATTAAAACAACCTGTAAACACAGGACAGTGTTACAGTAATGTTATACTGTCGGGCAGGAAATACAAAGTGTGGGATCATTTTGAGAGGCTAAAGGATGGTAATAGGTAAAATACCCAGATTTTCTAAACACTGCACGAATCCCTTATCAAATCTTTCAATATCTCGGTTTTTGCCTCTATCTCAGACATTAATGCAGGTATTCTCTTTAAAAATAAAAGACCAATGACATACACAAACTCAACAATGTTGTTGTTAAGCCTTGCAAAGTCTGGACATGTTTTGCCGAAGTCAATACAACAACTGTGAAATGCAGAACATGCAGAAGGGGGAAACAACGTCCTTTGCTTAAATATTTTCCATCAACATTTGTGGTAACTTGAGAAGGACGAGTGCTTGGCCTCAGCCTGTGACCTATAACATGGAGTTCACCTTCATGAAGCGGTCTAGATATGGGAGTTCATTAGTTTCAATGCGTGTTTGTGTCAGTCAATATGTCAGACTTGTATCTTTGTACGTAAAACATTTGAAATTTCTTGTGATTTCTTGCAGACAACAAATTACTTTGACAAAGGATTTGAAAGGACTCAGACTCGGACTCGCTGTAATCTGAACTGGATTTAGAGTCAATAAAATGCTATTGAACCACAAACCCAATAAAAAGCCAACAAAAAGTGCAATAGTAAGTCCTGCTATTTCTAATCTTGTGAGACTATGTGGAACTATGTGGATCTCTATTTTGACAGAGATTTTGTAGAAAATGAATACATTTTTAATAATGTGCTTCACACAAACTACATTAGAAAAACCAATATTGTTTGGTAATCAGAGAACTCACTGCATTCTTTATCATGCTACAGTAAACCTGTTCATTGCTGCCATATTTTCAACAACAAACGATAGATAGATAGGTTTCAAGGAAGCAAGCTGAACTAAATGCTGCACAACAGGACTCTGTTTTTCATTTCATACTGTATTACAGGGGTGGATTGAAACACCGGGAGTGTATCTCTCTCTGAACGAACATAAAGGTGCTGCTGCAGCTCTACACCTGCATTGTGTTACACTGGGATGCAGATGCTCTCAGACACAAGGGGAGAGTCTGAACAAAAGTAGTGGTGAGCAGGAACATCCCTGCCTTACCTCCTCTTTTAAGCTACCTGGTGCATTAACGGTGAAGAATTCCCTAATCTCGAGTACAGTGGATCTCGTCTCCCACCACAGAATCAGACATCCGAGCGCTTTAGGTAAGTGAGGTGAGCCGCTGCTCAAGGGAAGATAATCTGCTTTGAATACCACCTGATTTCACTTTATCCTCAGGAAAACTCAGAGCAGTGCATCTCTATTTGGTTAATGGAGCCGTGGTGCCCAGGAGGAATGGAGGCATTCTTGTTGCAGACAGACACAAATCATTGACCCTAAATATAATAAGGCTCAAGGGGCAATGTACATAAATGGGATGTGTGCAGATACAAGTTGCATCTGCAAAAAGCTTGGCATTTGGCAAAAATCGATTCAAGGAACAAATTATGTGAAACTGATATTTCAGGTTATTATTCACTCAACATTGAGCAACACACAACACATACTGCACTCACACTCCCATCTACTCATCCCATTACCTATGAAGTTCATCCACTGGCACCTGGTTAACATTCAAAGAAGACACTATTACTGTTATCTGTACACAGGCAGTATTACAAAAAATATATATGAGGGGAGCAAATTGTTGAAAACTCTTGGCTAAAAAGGGATTTTCAAAATGAAGATTTCTGTTTGTTTGTTATATACCTGTAAGTAAAAGTTTAAAATCAAGTAGTTTATGAGACTAGATGATTCAGGTAAGTTCTTCAAATACTCTTTGGAATTATGGACAATGTATGTCTTAACATAGAAATAATGAAATGAAAAAACGACCCTCCGGTTGGTGCTACAGAGAGGGCCACAATGTCGTTAAAACGAAACTGTCACATGCTTGATCATGAACTCGCTGAGCAAAATGAATGAATGTTCATGATCTTGTGTGTGGTTTAGTTTCTTTTTTCTTCAAAAGTTGACATTTTGACCTGTGTCGTGCCCAAAGAGAGCAAATGGATTGAAATGGTTCTGGGAAGTTCACGGCAATCTGCTCATTGAATTCTGAGATTCCTTATATTGGTCTGTAGGACCGGGGTTGAGTATCGTTTGGATTCATCATTTCCAGTTCTTACTGATTCCCTGTTTCGATTCTGAAAGAAAAGGTCAAATGTTCTGATAACAACAATGTTCTGAATATATTTGTTCTTATGAGTGTGAATTGAAATTTCACAAAGTAAAATAAATAAATACATACAATAAAAATGTATGATCCACAGACAATGTACATTAAAATAATCTTAAAAATCAATTTGGAACAGTTAATGAAACTTAACTGCTTATTGTTTCATTTTAGTTTTCTGGTGACAAAGAGCTGCGTTTTTATTTGCCCTGAGACATCACACACCATCCTCACTGTCAACAAATAAACAGCTGTACTTTATATCACACTGCTTACACCTGGGCCACACCGATGACATCACCTGAGCGTGAGGGCTACCTCGCAGCACAGCTGCAGCACAGCGCGATGAGGGAGGGGCAGAGCAAGATGAAGACAAAAATTGGACTTCAACATTAATTCTTTGTTAGCATGCAGATCGCATTAACATCGGTGACAGCTAAAGCTGTTACTTACAGTTTTCAGGTGATTTGACAAACTCGTTTCTTTCTGAAAAACCCATTTCCTTTGGCAAATCTGGCTCTTTTTAGGGGTCATCTTCATAAATGTGTTCCTCCAGATGCTTGCTCATGTTGTTGTAACTCAAAACTATCACAAAAATTAAACGTCCTTGTCTGAGAAAAAACTAAAAATAATTAATGTTAATGTATAATGAATAATGTGGGATTACTATTTCTTACCTCATGAGCTACTGGGATTTTTGTAGTAATCCACATTATTATAATAATTATAATAATTATTATTATAATAGAATGAAAAGCACAGCATTCGAATACTGATTTGGATGTTGATTACCATTTGAATGTTGATTACCTTGGCAACGGTCGAAGCAGTAGCAGTATCAGTATCCTTTGGGTTATCATGAGTATCCATGGTTACAGGCCAATTCCCTTATTGGATCAAACCCCGCTCCTCAGTCCTTACATGACCTATAACTGTAAACTATGTTCACCATGATGAAAAACGTTTCAATGCTCTTATTTCTTTTTGGAAGAGCAAGGAGTAAGGACCACCATCATCATCATCATCCGTTTTTAAGCAGTCCACTTATAAACTGTAGTTTGACTGACCTGTACACAGAATAAATACAGGACACCTTTGTTACTCCATTCCTGATGCACAGACAAGACACAATTGAGGGAAACATGGATCCAATTAATGGAATTCAGTTGTAGCTCATATGGACCCAAACTGTTGGTGAAGAGTGTTGGGCAGAAAGACAGACAGACTGTCTGACATCTCGTTGCCCCATCACTTGCAGTGGAAAAACCTTTGTCTGATAGAGGTTAAACCCCCCATAGCCATGTTTTCTCCCACACCTGAATAAGTGGGATCTACCACACTGAGTGTATTACATGTTTATGCACCAATACTTAAACTGCCTGTCAAATAAATCTAGCTGTTTTATGGTTTATAACACTTGGTACCCGTTGTTGACCTTGCCCCCTCCCCTTCCCCAAACACACACACACACACACACACACACACACACACACACACACACACACACACACATATACACATCTACTCTTCCCATCACCCATAACCCTTAGCAGAGTGCATAGACTTCATCACATCCAATGTCCCTGCTGACCTCTGTAGTAAAATGAAATAGGAAGTGCTCACATAGAGGACACTCACTGCATGAGAATATTTTTGCATGCAGCAACTTTTATTTATTTATTCGTTTGTTCCTTAAAGCTTGAAAGTGACACTGTATCCCTGGGAGGATGAGTATGAGGGAGCATGGTTTTATTTTTAAAATAAAGACAAAAAACTATTATTTTGCTGCACACTAATATGTGTATGTATAAGGAAAATGTCAGGGAGCTCCCGAGTACACTATAATGTTGCCAGAGTATGTAGCATAATTGACAATTTGTCAATACTAAATGTCATATTTATTAAATTTCCAGCCACCGATGCCTAATGATTCCTGTAACTTTAAACAGGTCCTGAGGCCAGATTGCTGCAACTCTACCTGCTCTTCCTTATCCGAACTCTAACCATAACCTTAAGCCTGAAATTACCTTCACTCACCCAAACCTTAATCCCAAACCTAAACAAAGCACTTATAGACAAGCAAAATGCTGTCATTTTGTCGCATTTGCTAACCTGGATAACCTTTCGAGGATATATTTTTTTCTATATAAGCATAGTGATATAACCACCAGCACACACACACACAAAACACACACACATAAATACACACAGGCAGGCAGATAGTTTCTGATCAGCCATGAAGGGTGTGTTGTAGCTTCAGCCCGAAGCCCTGCCTCCTTTAACTCCACTCTCTCTGTCGCTTCACTTTGAAGTGTAAAGTCAGAGAAAAACTTATTTTAGCCAGAGGAGCAGTTTCTTGGGCACAATTACAGCTGAAAAATAAATAAAGCTGTTTGTTTTCCAGCCGAATGCCAGCAAGCTTTTCAGTGAAAACAGAGGTGTGGCATTCACATCGATCTGATGCACTCATTCAATCACTCATTTGTTCTCGCTAATGGTTCATGGGAGAGAGATGCCAGATACAGCAGCTACAGTGTATGTTTACCACTGATACACTTTATTATCCAATGGCTCCTTTTATGGAAAGTAAAGAGAGCAAAAGCTTGCATGATCTTAATTTTCAGTTTGAATACAGACCGTGAAGAAAATGGGTCTATAATCACCTGTCTCACATTCAAGCACCACATATAACATTGTATCATGTATGTACAGTGTCTAAAGAAAAATACCAGCTCATATTTATTTTCAATGTCACCTTTGAGTTCTCAGTTTACCCTTAGCTCTGTGGCTCTGGATGACAGAATTGGTTCAAACTAAAATATATGCCATGAATGTCATGAAACTTTGCATGGACACTGATTTTTTCATCTTGGGCCATTTAGGTTACAAGTGAAATATCTGGACTGAAGTGAACTATTGGATCGACTGTCATGACATTTGGCACAGATTCCTTGCTTTTTTTTATTAATTCCAACATCAGGTCAGAAATTTAATTTGTCCAGCACCTGCCAACCTGATAGAGATCCTTATGTTAGCATGCTGGTGCTAGCCTTTAGCTCAAAGCACCACTATGCCTAAGTACAGCCTCACAGAGATGCTAGCAAAACCACTTAGTCTTGTAAAGAAACTGGTGCCAATATGATGCCTGAGCTTCAGTAATGATTAAGAAATTTTAGTGTTGTTTTTAAAATCGTCTAAGTTCCCCAACTATGTCAGTTTAATTTTGTCTTGAAACAAAACTTAAAAAAATGAATAATGACATAATAATAATGATAATAAAGAGCCGTGTAAGAATTCTAAGAATCCAACCAGGCATCAAATATCAGCTTTAAGTGTCTGACATCTCAATTGCTTCTTAAAATGTTTGTGAGTGGTGTAACTGTATCATCAGTGGGGGATAATGGGTTTCATCTGATTTCCCCTCATCCCTGATTATTCATATGTTCAGTGTTTTAAAATATATGTGTAGTGATAGAGAAGCACAACCTGCAGCCAGTTTGTGTCCTAAAATCTTTACCGGCTAACTGTATTGGGCTACAACTAACAGCTATTTTCATTATTGATTAATATGCTGATTGTTTAATCAATAGATCCACAGAAAATGGCTGTTACAATTCCCTAATGCAAAGGTGATGCCTTCAAATACCTGTAATATCAACTGTTTTTTCAATTTCTTTGTTGAATTCCATACTCATTTAGGACCTAATTGTCCATAAAGCTGATAGTATCACTTATCCCTGTGTGTCTGGTGCAATTAATGTGGACTGTGTTCTAGTCCTGTAACTAACTAATTAACCATTTCTTTGTTCATTACTTTGAAATACATGGATTTTATTTCCAATTATGCTTCATGCCTTTGCTGATTTATGTCCTCTGTGGGAGTTCTGTATATTGCACTGTGCCTGTGTCTCCTCTACCAAAGCAATTGTGAGGTATATCTATAACTAATCCTGATGGTGGTAAACAGCATGCATGTGTGTCTATGTTGGTTCCCTGCGGTATTGATATCGTGGTGCTAAAGGGGAGGGGGAGCTGAGAATCTTTTAAGCACATAATCCTGAGCACTCCACCTCTCTCCCACCCATCTCCTGTTCTAATACCCAGACAGGACTGGAGCCCTGCTTAAGTCGACAAGACGCTGCAGGAAAGCTCCACTCATGCTGCCCATGGGTCACTCATACTCTCACACTGTTTAGTGCAATCACCCACCAAAGTGAGCATTGCTTTAAACCATACTGGTAGCACAAGCATACAGGTGCCTGAAGTGGTCAATATTAAATAAATAAATGTAACATTTTGAATAAATACTGATATGAATACATAAAATAAATAAAAAATATTTACATTACTCATTTTATCGTTGAGTATCGTTTACGTTTTTATCCAAAGCGACTTATAAGTGAGAAACATCGCTAAAGCTTCAGTGCAGTGGGAGACGTTAGTGTAAGTTATGAGTCATGCTTATTATGAATCATGTCTAATTTTCATAACTGATTTTTGAGTTTATTTTTATTTCTTTATAGAGTTTAAAATAATGAAAAAATAATATACATATATATGAATACAAAATATAGAATATATGCAATTTGGTTTTATATCATAACAGTATTGTCCCCAAACACCACTATTTCATAAGGCTCATGGAGTTGTCACCACCCCCTCACTCTCAGCCAATCACATGCCACTAGCTTTCCAACAGGTTCAACAACTGCCAGCTAGTGAATCCAAACAGTTCTGCCGCAAACACTGGCTCTAGTTAGCCAACTCAACAGGTAGCATGTTTAGCATTTTTAAGTTATAATAAAAGAGATAGTAGTAAGTACTATGTCGCTGCACTACCTGCATTTAGAGCAGCAGGTTCTAGTTGGTTGATTTAGATTTACCTTAGCATTGCTGTTGCTCTAGATTAAAGGAGCTAGCAAAATATTTCTAGTAAATGTTAAGCCTGCTGTGAGGCTGTAGGCACATGTGATTGGCTGACAGCAGAGGGGGCAGGCACTGGTGACAACACTGTCATGTAATGAAGCATTAAGTCATATTAACCATTAAGTGTAAGTGACATTATGGGAAAAAAATCATGAAATAAAAACAGCCTTTTGAAAAACTTCATTGTGAAATCCTCAGTCTAAAACGCCATGTTTTCAGTTTCTTAGTATAATTTTTTTCACCTGTCTTCTCGCTGCAGACACTTTATCTCCTGCCCCAGTGTGTCTCCCATCTCTGTGATTACCCACTCTGCCCTAATGTGTTGCACCTGTGTCTCCGTGCATCCTACCCTTGAGTGTATTTAGTCTTTGTCTTCGCTTCCCTTGTGTCAGATCATCTTCGTCTCCTGTGTCGAGCGTTTCCAGCCACAGTTTCCTCCTATTGCCTGATTTTCGGTTTTTGACTTTGCCCACTCCCTGTCAGACCTTTTTGCTTTGTTCTGACTGATCTCCTGTGTATTGAACCTTTTTGTGCACGTTTTGTGTTTTTCTACTTTTTACAGTTGTGCATTTGAATCACGCAGGTTCACTGGTCGTTACATATATTTTTAAACAACTTATTATTAAAGTTATTTCACAATTAATTAGTTTGTTTGGTGTCATGTTTTATCTCAGAATGTCTGAAATAGCCTGAAGATTATAGCACTAACTATCTTTTATGTGGAACAGTATTTGCAATGCAATCGCAAGCTTAAGCTATTTGAAATTACTAAAGCTCCAGCATAGTTATTTAGGTAACAACACTATCAGATGATTATCTAACTTTACACACTTGAAAGTTTCAAACTGCTGAGGGTTAAGGCTATAAAAATCAATCTGCTCTATCCAACCTGCCCAGTACTCATTTCAAAATTCCTGGATAGCCGGAAAATGAATGTTCACACAAGGGCACTTGTCCAATCAGCCACACTTTATTACAGTGGCTTTGTAATTTCCTGGACAGCATTCAAGGCGGAATTAAATCACTTCAAAGGAAGACAAGTGTGAGAGGGGGGACTGAGAAAAAAAAGATATCTTCCAGAAATTACTGACAATGAACCACCGTTGTTCCGCAGTTCAGCAAGTCCTCGCTGTAATCCGCTGTCTTAAATGTAGGCCAAGCTGGTTCTCAGAGCATCCACACTGGTTAATGTCATGAAATACAACATGAGACACCTACTTCTGGGTCTTCTCGATTAAGATCTGTTGAAGGAAAATGTGACTTTTAACTGCAGTTTACTGCTGTCTTTTATCTTTGGGTGCCTGATGTACTTCAAATCACAGAGAAATTAAACACCTTCTCAACTGGCTTCAAGTTTATTCAACTTGCCTAAGTTAGAGAAGAGTATCTTTAAAGATGACTGCAATATAAATCAGCTCCAGCTAAGCATACCGTCAAACATCTTGCCCTAACCTTCATCAAATAAACCTAATTTCTCTGAATAACTGATATTACATAGGTTTCAAATGAAAGCTGTGTTATCATCAAAATCCAGTTTCAACCTGAAATTAATCAAATTAAAGAAGCAAGATGATATCAAAATCCAATTTCATTGGGATTTTTAATGACAGAAAAATTGTTAAATAATTGGCTATAAATGGGTTTTTTTGCCAATTAATCATTAACTAGAGGTCATACATTCATACCCCTATCCTTTACTACATATAACTTCATATAAAGGCTGTGTGAAAAATCAAAGGACAACCCAAAATTAAGTGATTTTGTACATGTTGCTCCAGCAGTGTCATGATTTCAAATCAAGTCCTATACGTCTTTTGTTCATTTAAAGCTTGTTCTTAACCCCAAAAAGACTAAGTGTTTGAATTTCACAGCAGCACAAAGCTTTAATATTCTCATTTTGATCTGTAACCTTCATGGAAATCTAATGACATGTCTAAGGAGTTGCTGATGAACCTAGAGAGAATTATCACATGAATCTGCAGCTCCTGTTGACTGAACAGAACTTTATATTGCTTTTCAGCTCATTGTTTAGCTGTCCAGCCCAAAACTTCACTGATTTAGTTAACTCTGATCAGTGTCTTTTTCTGCAGCAGCGAGTACATATTTGGGGGAGAAACTCTCTAAAAGCCCACTGTACACTATCTGATCTTCACCAAACAGCTGACACACAGTCAGCAACTAGCTGGTGAACATAGTGGAGCCTTTAGCAGCTAAAGAGCCCAAAGCAGAACTCAACGAGAGTAAACATTGCACTTATATTCACCAGGTGGACACAAACAAGGGTATAAATTATAAACTGAAGGGTATAAATAAGCAACAGAGATTTGTCATATCAACTTTCAAGGAGATGGCATGTCAATTATATGTATCTGTTGCCTCCAAGTGGTCAAAAACAGAAATCAGTTAAAGTACAGTTTAGGTTTTTACAGTTGCAGTTTAATCAAATTTCTTCATATTTTAATTTGTGTCTGTGTGATGATTGCTGTGTGTGACTGAACCTTCTAAATGTCGAAAAACAGTTGTGTCATTTTGCAACCTATATTTTATTATATATTTTATTTCACTGATAACACAAACTGACTTCAGTCATTCTTTGCCACTTAGGCTAAGTGATAAACACTGAGAGAGAGAAAAAAAATCCATCTCATAGCGCTTAATTAAATGAGGAAAAATGCTTTCAGCTATATTACAACTCTATTAGAAAGGACTCTATAAAATCTTGTTAACTGATGGAAATTGTATAGCAATCCCATTCTGCTGCCATTTTATTTTGACGGTGAAAGCTCTTTTCTGGGACAATAACACTGAAGACAATAAGTGAAAACATGGGACTGATGGATGGCAGTCTGGCTAGACGATGGAAAGTGAAAGAAAATGGAATTACAGAGGGAATCGTTAGCATCCCTCTGTGAAATCAAATTATCAGCTTTCCAATCTTGGGCCGTGGCATATGAGGAATAAAAGGAATGTCCTCTTAACAAGAGAGCTGCTCTAACTCCTAACATGGACTAGATAGAAAAATCTTCACGGCTGACGGCAAAGCTTTGCGCACCAGTAGTTCCATTCCCAACAACAACACCAAACAAGCTGAAAGCCCCATGTAAGAAAACAAATTAATACATGTGTCAAGCAAACATTTCTACATGCAACTAAATATCAAGGCGATTAAATGCTTATCCCTGTTTGGAATAGAGCCCCATCCCTGAAATATTTAACCTCAATCACAAATGTTTTTCATCAGACAGTGAGGAGAGAAAGGACTAAATGTTAACATGACGTGGTTCTGAGACCGGAATGGTCTGCACAGGTAGATAAGCGTCTCAGGAGGTTGTCGGTTCACCTCAACCATTGTGGTGACATTCATTAATCGCAGTCTCTGGAGGCTGCTTGTCTCTTTTGTCCATTAGAGTGGGCAGAGCCTTGGGAAATTAATGTACGTCATATTTAGTCCAGTCATAGCCTGTCATATGTAAAGCACAGTGCTACCAACATGCTAACATACATTAACGACAACCTCCTCGTGTACTTTAAATACTGCTCTATCTTGCTTGTAAAGAAAACTTAAATCATACTCAGTTTTTGTCCATTTAACTGCCAACTTTACATTCCATGGACACATTTATCAGCTTATTGTACATCGGGACAAACTGAAAATCCCTTGAGCCGAGATTGGCTGATCGACAGAGAGCCAAGAATGGAGAAGGAAGAAAAATGTAGCCTTCCAATAAAGTGACAACACAGAAGGCAGTTTAAGTTCATTGGTATTGCCTTTTCATATTTCCCTTTATCGTTATTGCTTTGAAAGATTTGATTCTACAGGGCTATATGAACAGCAAATGGAATATTGGGTAATTGCCATTCAATTTTCAGGAAATATATAGGAAGTAATGTGAGTATAACATGGATTGCTCTTTCATGAAGGCTTTTATAATACAGTAAGTTAAGTTTTTTATTATATACTTATAGTTTATTGAAGCTAAATGTTTTCCACATTTTAAGGTAGAATAACTTGTCGCACTAGATTGAAGTACATTTACAGTAGACACTTTATTAAAGGGGCTATTTGAAAGTTTCCTCTGCTGCCAAATACAGTTTCTTGCTGGCAGCAGGTCAAGAGCTTCAGCCATTGTTGTGTTTACAAGACGAGAGGTTATAATATGCCCTCTGAGTAGAGCTACTTCTTCAGCACAGCCTGTACGCTACAATGAGTTGTTATCTGAAAGTGACAATGGTTCCAGGGCTTGTTGGTTAGCGCGTTAACTTCAGTAGAAGAAAAGACGTGATAGAGACGAGAGTTAACATTTGTATTGCTTTCCACCTGTGGTGACAGCTCTTGGTGAGTCAAAGAATGAAATTTGACGGTGAACTCGCAACGTTTCTTCTAGACTGGAAAGAAAACAGCTGTAAATGCTAACTTTAGCTATGTAACACTGGCAAAACTTACAAATAGCTCCTTTAAAAAGGATTAGACATGATTACTGATTAATAATAATTTATATTTTGCTTTTGCAGTGAGGACATGGTCTTTGTGAAACAAGCTCAGCTCAGACAATCAGACAGAAACACTCATCTAGTTCGGGGTGCAATCAAACTGCATTACAGTTTGCTAAAATATCTCCAAACATGTTCTCCTTCTAATTATACAGTCATTTAATCAGGAAACAGAAATAGAGAAGCAGCTTTGTGAGTTTTTTTTCAGAAATGTTAACTAAAAGTGTCTGTCTTGCCAGTGCCTTGGATTATTTTTTTTTTTTTCACAGTATTTTAAACACTTCACATTTTCGTATCAGTATTGGTTTTATGTACAGTGTGTGCCTATGTAATTTACTCTGTAATGCTGTGATACTGTAGTTTTGCTGTTCTCTCTCCCCAGGAGGTTTCAGCAGCAGCTCAACTGGGGAGTATGAGCTCAGATCACATTGAGATAAATATGTAATAAGTGTTATTCATGCCTCATCTCCACAGATCAGGCCACAGCACAAAACAACACAAAATATGAAGGAAAATGGCAGCTTTAACTTCATTTAACTTAAAATGTGACACCACCCTCAGTTTTGGCAGTTGTCAAAAAGGGCAATGGGGAGCTTGTTAGCACGGAGCGACACAGGGGTGGTGAGTCTGAAGTCTGTTAACATCATTTGTGCCAGAGGAACGCAATACATCCAAATTTCCCAAGAACTATAAAGGTAAGACAAATTGGCTCAGCCAGCAGAAGGGGGGTGGCCTCCCTGCATCCTGTATGCTACTGCTAACCTCATCTTGTTTCTCATGTTCCTCAAATGTGCTGTTGAATCTTCACACTGTATAATTTTCTGCACTTTTGTAATTCCTCTACATTGCATAAAGGTTTAGTAAACACAGTGTTGCACAATTTAAAGCACAATATAAATGAGTAAAAAGGAGTCTTTTGAAGATCTCAACTTATCACTAATGTACTATGCAGTCAAAAGCTAATGATCACAAGTGATTTGTTCTATTATTGACATCAAAATTAGACACAGGACTTAACATAGTTCAGTCATTACCTCAGATCCTGTCCATCTTTGAAAAAAGAAAGGACTCTAACCTCACGGGCAAATCACAAGCTGCAGAAACTGAATTTATTTGGAAGTAGCCACTGTAGACAGCTGGGCAACTCTGCAGGTTAAGCATCCAGCCTCGTAACAGCGTGCAGTTTAGATTCAAAGGCCCGTGTGAGTGTATGAGTGGGCACTCACCAACAGCATGAAAGTACAGCCACAGAATGTGTAAATCAATTTACGACTGAAACAGCTATTGCTGCTCAGCCTGGAGGATTGATGTACTTCATGGAAAGTTCAGACTTGCCAGTCCCATTGACCTGTGGAGGGCTGAACTGTGGAGTGGTAATGGCACTGTACGCCAATTTCAAGAGCAATAGGAGCAGACATGCAATGTGCTTTTCATCTACGATACTAGCCCTATTGTGCAGGCTGTCTTAGTTATAGTAATATGTAAATAACCAGAAAACATTAATGGGCTTTTACCCTGAACATACAGCAGAAACATGGGATTTTTTACTGACTTGGTCTCAAGGTCAGCAGCCTCTAACCTACAGGTTAGCTGCCTGTAATTAAAGACATGGTGGTAGATGCCGATCTAATTTTCTTTTTAAAGAACTATAAATGACAGCTTCACAACCATTTTGCAACTTTTCATCAATGGACAATTCAATTGTGTGTTCATAACAAAACATTGAGTTATTGACTATTAAATAAATAGGTGAAGGGCTCTCTCTCTCTCCCTCTCTACACAAAAATCACAGGACGTGTTGGAATAGTTTTAGCCACGTTTCCTCTGCTAGCCTCTAAAAATTGGAACTGTTCAGCGAAGTGATGGTTTTTTAAGTCTCTGGACTTTTGTTGTTGTTCTGAATGTTTTCGTGGTTGTTCCACAGCTCACTTTAGCCTTACAGGTGTTACAAAATGCAAACTTTGTGCCATTTTGTACTTCTTTTTGTGCCATTTTGTGTTTGTGTGTGCCTGCCTGTGCGTGCGTGTAACTGTATCTGTACTGTTGCATGCGCAACATGAATCGTTGTACGGCGCACAAGTGTAAATTTAACCGGAATAGAATCAGATATCTGAGACTGATAGTCCTGTCACCGATCATAGCTGATTACACTGAAAACCGGCATTCAGTGCATCTCTGGGCAGTACGCTGTGTAGGGGGTCAGCAGTGAAGGCTGAAAGTCAGGACAGTAGAGTACTTGACTGGAACTGTCCAGTACTTCCAACATGAGCCTACTACTATAGTTCCTAATGTGCTTTGAATTCAAAATGTGACTATTTAACATTTCCATTTATATGTATTTAACAAGTGTATTTTTTAATCTTGCTTCATGCAAACAATCACGTAGACAATCATGCAATCAATCATGCAAATGCAACTAAATTCTGCCGCCTTCCATTGACATTATCCCACCCTCACTACTTCATCTTCTGCAGGGTTTTTTTTTAAGACCACTTCAAAGGACATGTGAATTTATCAGTTGAGGTCTGCAAAGCCAGCCAGGATTATTACTTATTTGTTTTGTTCCAGCAGGCCCTTCACAGTGTATAAACTGAAAACCAATGCAAAATATTGCATTGATAAAACATTAATAAACTCAAATTTGATTTGGTTGACAGACAAAAACAATTATCAATGTTAACATGGTGCTGGACAGGGATTCTGAACGTATTATATATATAAAAGAACCCAGACCACAGCACTGACCCCAGTCTGGTTTAGTTTGTCTCATTGTGCTTTTGGTCCTGATCCTGAGCAGTCACCCAATCTCATTCCCTCACTGCGTGTGAGCTCACAGTAAATGAAGCAAAGACCAAGTTGAGCTCATCCTCACCTTACTCATGACCTGCTGGTACCACAGGAACCCCTGGACCTCCCCACTTACAAATTTTTCAATCCGTGTAGGTAGGCAAAGAATGCCAAATAGAAGTCCAAGCAACAACATGTTGCATTATCAACTATATTTGGTCAGAAACGACAGCAGATTATGTGTCAGAAGTAGACTTTCACAGGCTCTTATTTGAGTTTTGCATGGCAGTAAAGGAGTATTAACACCACGTGTACATGAAAACGTGTGTCAGCTTTCAGAATACAATAGCTTTTCAGGAAACCAGGTTTTATCAATTTTTATGCATGGTCATCAATCTTGAATTAATCTCTTCTACATCACTCGCAAGCAAATGCAGTCAACTGAGAAAATTGATGTATTATTTTTCTTTTTTTAAAAAAATCATTAAAATATAGAATTTTTAAGGATGTAATTTTGTGACCGCGTGCCTTTAAAAGCTGAAGTTCAACATAGTAATCTTAACCTATGCATCACTGGGGTAATTTAGCAGCTGACTGAACATTATTTCAGTCTGAGTCTGACCTCAAGTCCATCAAGTGAAAATAGTGAAAATGACTGTCAGCAAGAGGAGCTTGGACGAAATGTCAATCATTGCAGCCTCAAACTTACTTTCCTGACGCTTATTTTCAACTGTTGCAGACAGTTACATTCATACAATACAAATGCAATAAGTCCACAATAACATCTTCGCCATCAGCTGTTAACACTGCTCCCATGCCCTCTACCTCCCACACATTGCATCTTGCCAGCTCTGGTATCAAAGAAAATCAATTCCTTTAGCCACTGTGATTATTGTTCATGTTAAATTGGACATTCCCGACAGTACTTGAAAGCAGCACAAATCCCTCTATACCCAGTAAGCCTCTGAGGGCGCAGAGGAGGGGAAAGGTCACCACAGACAATCTCCCATCTTGGAGAAATTGCTAGTCAATCCATTTTCTAGACTACACTAGTTGTGGCATGGTGTTTCTTTTTTTTTTCTTCTTCTTTCTCTCTCTTTTCTCACCTGCCTCAGTCCTCAGCAGAGACTTTGAAGACTGAACACACACCTTTTCCCTCCACCTTTAGTTCTGCACCATCACACAACAATTAAAACTGTTAAGTCTGTCGTTAACAGCTGCTAAAGATTAGCAGAGTATCGCTTCTGAATTGAGTGTTTTCCAGAGACTAATCCTCTGAAATCCCCCTTTTTTTTTCAGCGGCGGAAACATGATAAAACAGACAGCACTTCAGTCATGTTTCTGTCTCTCCCCACCGCTAAATACTTCAGTCAGCCGGCTGAAGCCTTGCAGGTGCAGCTCAACTTTGGGACAAGGATTCAAAAGCAGCAGCGGGAGGGAGAAAATGAGGGGGAGAAAAAAAAAAAGGAAATATGTTGACTCACCTGAGAAAGACCGTCTCTCCTTGTCGGACAGTGATATTGTCCATCACTTTGTTGTCGGACTGAGAATCCCCTTGGCTGCGGACAGGCAACCCTGCAGGCACAAGAAGCAAAATCCTCAGAGAGAGAAGAACTGTGCATTTGTAAAAAGCGACAAAGTATCCCCGGACAGACATCGTCTTCAGCCTCCAGAGGTGTAGAAAACAAATCCCACAGCGAGACAGAGAGTCGGTTTTCGCCGAGTAAACGCTCCCGTGGAGATTATTTACCCCCAGTTCATTGGTCTTAATCCAAATCTTCTCGCCAGGTAGCCGCGGTGAGCCGGGGAGGAGAGACACTCGACCCTATCTGGCTGCGCTGTACGACACCCGCTGCTTATTGTTTAAAAAGGGAACAAGGAACAAAATTATCTCTCACTGGCGGTCCGGCGGCTGACGGTGTCCCGATTCCTCTACTAAGTTTTTTTCACACAAGTCATAAACAAGCAAATTACGTATCCGCACTGGTTTATCAGCCTGAATGAGCCTAAATAGAAGGCGGACAACTGAAAGACACGAGAGTCATATTCACGAGGAAGAGAAGGCGCCAAGTTTGCGATTTGCATCGGTTGTCAAGGAGTTGTTTCTCTGTAGCAGCTCTGTGTTATGAGCACATTGGGTCTGACTACGTCACAGAAGGACAGTGGTGTGAGCAAAACGGATTCATCATATCGCTGTTACATGAACTACACCTGCATGGAAAAAGGAGGAAAAATCATGTCATGTCAATCTTTAGGCAGGGGCTACTCTGCTACTCAGGACTACTGTTCATTTCATAGCATACCAATTATACACTGCAATCACAGAGCCATATGATATATTGAATAATATTTTTCCTCTACTATATATATATATATATATATATAAAATGCAGAAAGCCACTAAACTTTCCTAAAAGCATTGATGGCTGTAACCAAAGATTATTTTCATTATCAAAAAATAAATATTAATTAATATTAATATTAACATTATTAAAACAAAACATTTTTTAAAAAGTTGAAAATTCATCATAGAGCAAGATAAACCAAAAATTCACGTTTGATACTTTTTGGCATTTTTCTTTAAAACATAAATGAAATAATTAATTGATTAAAACAGTGGTTGATTCATTTTCTGTCAGTGACTTGTAGTAAATCAACTAATCTATAATGCTTTATGCCTAAATCTTTTTGTTAGAACAGGATAAAAGAAATAACCCAAGAAATAAATTTAAAAAAATCCACAAAATAACTAATTCAGTGTGGGGACTGATGTGGAAACCATAAAGTGAGACTCTGTCACTTCTGAAAGATGAAATGGCACACTCCTTCTCTTACAATTGAAAAGATGAATTCATAATCAATAAAGCACACCCCTTGTCAAGTGGGTCTCGCCACAGCAATGTTACTTCGTCTGATCTGACCAGTGTGGTGGCTAGTGAAGCCCAAATCACACTTTCCACCATGTAGATGCACTGCTGTGATTTCTGTCATGTGCTCATGCCCGTGCATCAAACAAATTACATTAACTGTGCATTCAAGCATATCAACCATTGCAGTGTTGAACACGTCCATGGATTCATATACTGCTTGAGCTTCTACAGGTTCTACTGTTCTGCAATTACTTTCAATACAATTCAGCATTCACCATCGCTAATTGCTTCTAGTGGCCAGAGTGGATGCTTTTTAGCAAGCAGTCTGACTACAATGCCCATTGTTGTTTTAAAGGCCCTCACCTGTTTACAATAAAAGGAATAACCTTTTTTCATGGAGGATAGATTGACATGTAACAGAAGGAAAAACACAAGGGTAAATAATGAAATCAATGAGGTGTGAATTTTATACAGCTTACTCTGTCATGGCTTCTTGGAGCACTTGAACAGAACAGAGACACTGTGAATGTTCATTCATTCATTCATTTTCTACCGCTTATCCTCTAGTAGGGTCGCGGGGGGGCTGGAGCCTATCCCAGCATCTTCTCAGGCGAGAGGCGGGGTACGCCCTGGACAGGTTGC
Organism: Seriola lalandi dorsalis; assembly: GCF_002814215.2. Lineage (NCBI taxonomy): Eukaryota > Metazoa > Chordata > Actinopteri > Carangiformes > Carangidae > Seriola > Seriola lalandi. Next base: position 160,405 of record NW_019524228.1, read on the forward strand.
CAGTCCATCGCAGGGCAAACACATAGAGACAGACAACCATTCACACTCACAGCCACAC
>NW_019524228.1:160482-163863 GCF_002814215.2 Seriola lalandi dorsalis
GCCCGTGCATCAAACAAATTACATTAACTGTGCATTCAAGCATATCAACCATTGCAGTGTTGAACACGTCCATGGATTCATATACTGCTTGAGCTTCTACAGGTTCTACTGTTCTGCAATTACTTTCAATACAATTCAGCATTCACCATCGCTAATTGCTTCTAGTGGCCAGAGTGGATGCTTTTTAGCAAGCAGTCTGACTACAATGCCCATTGTTGTTTTAAAGGCCCTCACCTGTTTACAATAAAAGGAATAACCTTTTTTCATGGAGGATAGACTGACATGTAACAGAAGGAAAAACACAAGGGTAAATAATGAAATCAATGAGGTGTGAATTTTATACAGCTTACTCTGTCATGGCTTCTTGGAGCACTTGAACAGAACAGAAACACTGTGAATGTCATTAGTGACACTGTGCTTATGTAATGTCAGAATATCTACAGTGAAGAAAGCCCATTACTGATCCTCTGCAGACTAAAAACGGGATCATGTGACAGACCAAGCTTCCTGCAGACACACCTATGGGTTTCTAAATGTTATGTCACCGACAATCACTAAAACATGAAACAATCATAAAGTTAAACAGTGTGCTATACACGAACCACTTTATGCCAGCACTGTGCACATTGTTCTATTCCAAAAAATAAAAACATGTCTTTACTAGCTGCTTTAAGATGAGCGGTAGTTGAATTACAGTAACCGCTGAAGTCAAAGAGCTTTCCTTTACATGATGCTGCCATTAAATACCCATATTGTTAAATCAAATCTCTGTTTGTGTCTGTGTATTGGGCAACAAATTACAATGAAAAAGAAAATATGTGCACAGGAATAACCTCAGACATTGAGTAGCTGCAATTCTCTACCTTCGTCTCATTCACACACACACACACACACCAGACATATATTACTATTCATTCCCAGTTCCCATTCGGTTCATTTTCAGTCTGAAGCCATGCTGCTTGTAATAGAAGCAGTAGCTATCCTGAGATGAATATGTACAAACGTTAGCTAAGCATTCAGCATTTGTAAGCCTGTGCTTAACATTCACAGATTCATGTTGTGATGTGTCTCCTTTTGTATCTGTTGGGAATTTGCTCCGTGCATGGTGCATCGGTATGGAGACAAATTAGGGTCAGAAAAGTGATGTGAGCTTGTAAAGTGATGCTCACAAATAAGATTGTAGTTGTACATCAACCTTTGTAAACCTGTAAAAATAAATCTGCACATGAAATTTAAGTTTTTGCATGGATATAAAAAAAAAATTGTACTTGTAAAAGGAATAAAAAATAAATAAATACATTTATGAACAATTAACAATTATGAACATTATGAACAGTTATGAACACAGAAGAAGTGATTTGTGAACATCTGAGTACAGATACAGAGCAGAAAAGAGCATGCAGATTTATTGTACAGGTTTACAAAAGTTGATTTACAACTAAAAACCCTAACCCAACTTCACAGAACATCACTTTACAAGCTCAGAACCTTTCTGACCCTAATTTAAGCCCATAGGTCAGGGCCTCTCTGGCTCCCTCCCAGTCAATGCTTGATTACTCGGATTTCATCTTAACGACCTCAGAGGACTGATTCATCTATAGTTCATGAAATAAACAATGGTTAAAAAAACTGAGAACTTGTTTCTTGAAACAATTGGATCGCAGCAGTGTCACATTTGTAGCATTTATGCGTTATCTCAATAAAGTAACTAACCTCAACAGTGAATTGAAAAGTACATGAAGCTCGATATATGAAAGAGTAAACTACTGCAAAATATGGTTTGTAAACATGGAGGTGAACTGAACAGACTGTCTTTAAGCCAATGAGTCATATAAACATACGAAACAAACAATGTGTGGAAAAAAGGGGTCAATTGCCAAATAAAGGACCAGTGTGTAGGGAGGTCTATTTTTTTTAATTAGTGTATATTCGCCATTTGTTTTCATTAGCTTAAAATAAGCCCTTCATATCTACATAAGGAGCAGATCCTCTCCAACAGAGCTCGCCATGTTGCTTTTGAAAAATGTGCATCTTAAGATAAAGTGGTTAAGAAAAATGAAATGAAACGTGGAGCTCCAGTTTCCCTTTTTCTTCTTTTTGTTAACTCCATTTCACATCTGAACAGTCTCAAGTATTTTTTATAATAAAAAAAAAAATCTCAACATATCTCAACAACTGAACAGCTTTAATATCTCCTTCTCTCTTTCTTTGCCTTTGATATCCCACGTCCCCCACTTTCCAAACTTATTTCTCTGACTCTTGTCTCTTGTCTCATCTCTCCCCTGTGTGTGTGTGTCTCACTCACTGATTCCAGTCCAGTCCAGCATGATTGGCTGAGTAGCATCACATGACCGATGCCGTAAAGGCTAGAAAAGCTGCACCAGTTAAAATAGAAACAATGCATTAAAATGTAATCATTTTCAATAATTTATAAGTTACAGGTCCGGGTCCAGATAGGAGGGTGTCCGGATCCAGACTGCGTTCTGCCTATCAGTGACAATAAAGCACTATCCAAGGCACATGGTACTTCTACAAAAATATCCTTAGAGAAAATGAATTAGTAACGAATTAGTAAATTAATTAAGGCCATAGCAAATATGTCCTTAGATGTAACTTTTTTTTTTTTTTCATTTTTAGCACTGTTGGCAAAGCTTGAAGCTCAAGCATTTCATTGCCAGCAGTGGCTGCCATGCCTGTAATAGTTGTGCATTTGACAAATACAGATCTTGAACCTTGATTCTCATCACATTTCAATGTCCATAAACTCTGATTAGAGAAAGAGTCTGGCTCTGGCGCACAGAGAAGTGTTCTAAACTTAGCAGGCGGCTGTGTGCTTGTCTCAGACCTGCTTATAGAAAAAAAAAAAAAAAAAAGAAAACAAGAGAAGAGAGGGGAAAGAAAATAGGTTTTCAGGCCTTTCAGCTTATAAATCCTCCACTAACATAATGTTGGGTCTGCTTTAATGACAAGGTTTAGATGACTGGTTACATTAGAATCTGACAATATGAGTGCATTTTCAATGGCAATATTTTGAGTTGTTTCATTTTGTCATCTCTCCATCAGTTTTTTTGTTTTTTTTAAACGGGGGAATTGGATGTCATTTATCAGACATATTGACTATTTGCACTGCTGAGTCATGTGGGCATTCAGAAGACTGCGACTTTGTTTCCGATACGATGAATCCACTGCCCATGGAATGTGTACAAACTTTATTCTACTTTGCAAAGCCTTGTCTTCATTCTTTGTTTATTGCTACTGTGTTAAAGCACATGCACACACACTGGATAGAGTGACTGTATCTTCTTGAGACAAAGAGATCATTTTGGTACCAATCTGCTCCTCAGGTATCAGCATTGTGACCAATGAGTCACTACATCCAAC
>NW_019524228.1:163883-164362 GCF_002814215.2 Seriola lalandi dorsalis
ATGGTCAATTTAGATTCTCCAATTAGCCTAGTCCCCATTTTGCATGTCTTTGGACTGTGGGAGGAAGCCGGAGTACCCGGAGAGAACCCACACTGGCACGGGGAGAACATGCAAACTCCACACAGAAAGATCCCGCGTCCGAGCCGGGACTCGAACCTGGCAGCTTCTTGCTGTGAGGCGACAGCGCTAACCACTGCACTGAATGTCATTAGTGACACTGTGCTTATGTAATGTCAGAATATCTACAGTGAAGAAAGCCCATTACTGATCCTCTGCAGACTAAAAACGGGATCATGTGACAGACCAAGCTTCCTGCAGACACACCTATGGGTTTCTAAATGTTATGTCACCAACAATCACTAAAACATGAAACAATCATAAAGTTAAACAGTGTGCTATACACGGTCCACTTTATGCCAGCACTGTGCACATTGTTCTATTCCAAAAAATAAAAACATGTCTTTACTAGCTGCTTTAAG
>NW_019524228.1:164382-171348 GCF_002814215.2 Seriola lalandi dorsalis
TCAGACATATTGACTATTTGCACTGCTGAGTCATGTGGGCATTCAGAAGACTGCGACTTTGTTTCCGATACGATGAATCCACTGCCCATGGAATGTGTACAAACTTTATTCTACTTTGCAAAGCCTTGTCTTCATTCTTTGTTTATTGCTACTGTGTTAAAGCACATGCACACACACTGGATAGAGTGACTGTATCTTCTTGAGACAAAGAGATCATTTTGGTACCAATCTGCTCCTCAGGTATCAGCATTGTGACCAATGAGTCACTACATCCAACATTACAGCACCCATCGGTGCTCTTCGTAGGAAGAAACATTTCAGAATCTCTTTAAGAGCATAATTTTAATTTTTAACACTATTATTCAAAGCTTGATTTCATAACTTGAATACCAAAAGTTGCTTCTTTTTATCAGTGGATGGCTGAAGCATGAACTGCATTGTTAAAGAGATGATGTTTCTATTATTGATCTATATTCATAATGCCTGAAGCAATAAAATGTAGAGAGACTTCTTCTCCAATAATAATAAAAGAAATCATGCTTGCCTGGTTTAGCCTAATGCCTTTAGGCTCTCTGTCTGTCAGTAGCCTCATGTTAGTCTCCTCTACCTACCTGTTCATGACACGGTGTACAGTTCAACCACCCCACTGAAAAAAGGTCATGAAATGATTCAGTCCTGTGCTCACAACTACTACTGCTCTCACTCATTTAATCCCAGCATTCACCTGTGCTTTTCAATACTGTATGTATTGCCCCTCAGCTATTTTACCTCAACTTGTCACACTTTAGAGTGCAGGTAATGAAGTCATGGAAATGTGAATTACAAGAGCTGCATATTACTGGTGAATTTACAATTTGACTTTTTTCTTATGATAAACAATTTTTTTTTTTTTTATGATTTTTAAATTTTCATCAGTTTGACTCTCATTAAAATCCAGGTCCAGGTTTTCTAACCTTTAGGTTGTGGTATCCACATGGCGGGAATTGTAATAGGTGTGAATTTGTTTGATGCCTGAGGTGCCAGTAGGTCATTTGTGTCTAACACCTCAACAAGCTCTATCTGGCCAGTAAGTGTCAAAATCCATTAGAGATCTGAATACGATGACCAGCATTCATTACTAGGTGGAATTCACCCAACTTTTCTTACTTCACATTGACAACTTCTCTCCACCTGCAAAAGCATCATTTAATAGAAGCCTATGACGTGTTCTCTTAACTGAAGACTCAAAATGTGAAAACATGTCATATTAACTTTGCAGTGATATTATGTGGATAATATGGACAATATCCTGTATGAAGTGCCTCCCTGGCAGCTTTAAGCAGTGTATTATAAGGCTAGAGGAAGGGGGTGTGCTTCAGGCTTGACAGTACCTGAGCTACTTTATAGTCGAGATCTTGAAAAGAAGAGAATGAGATGTCACCATCCAGAACAACGAGCCTGCAGGCTGCACATTCCCAGGAAGCTATCCAGTCACATCACTTAACTTACACAGGGTGCTGCAGCTCATAGTCGAAGCTCTACCTCCACACAAATTATAAATGCCACCGCACCCCTCTGCAGCCCTCTGCATGTCACCTGAATGAAGTTATCAAGGAAATGAAGGAAAGCCTCGTCTGGTGACATCTAATGTTCCCCATCTGAAACACCTGTTTAGTCAGTCAGTCACTATCACTGTCTTTCACTATGCTCAGCTGATAAATGAGACATCACATGTGACCTAAACACATGGATGTTTGCTTCAGGTTCTTTACTCTTTCAGTTTTGGTGAGAGTAATCTAATAACAAACAGTAGAAGCAGGAAGTGGGACTGCAAAAATAATTCTTCCAGTTCAATTGTTAACACTCACCAATATCTTTATATTAACAATGGATTTGCTCATTGTACTGAACCCACAGGAGGCATCATCAACTAAGCAGTTCCCCTCAGCTCTATCGAGTTTTTAACCTTTAGCTCATTGTTTTGGTTTTGTTAGGCCCTGAATCTCAAACTCATCCTCAAACTCATTTCCAGCTGCAGCAAGGAGATATTTTCGATGAACAAAACAAAACCTGTCAAACCAACTGCCCTCTACCCAGCGGCAAACACCACAGAGAAAAGGCCACAGTTCGAGCTGGTGAACATAGTGGGGCATTTAGCTGCTAAAGACACAAATATATTTTCTCTCTCAGGAGCTGATGGAGACTAAAACAGAGCTATGGCAAAACAGAGGCAATGTTCCAGCTTTGTCAGGTGGTCAGGCATAGAACTCTTTTTGCTGGATGAAATAGCCAACTTTTTGTTAGCATATTTCACTAACTAATTTAGATGCCAGTATTTATACATTGACATGTCAAAATTGTGTTTTTCAGTGTGTTCTACTGCCCTCAAGTGGCCAAAAACTCTAGACAAACCTTGTTTAGAGACAGGATATGCAGACTCCTTTAAAGGTCTCATATTGTATAAGGTGAGATTTCCATGTCTCCTTTGATTATAAAGCAGGTCTAGGTTCTATATTAATACTGTGAAAGTATGAAAGCGCTCAGTCCACAGAGAAATGCACACAGCCTGTATTCAGAAACTGTGCCTTAAAACGAGGACTTCTGTAACTTTGTGATGTAACAACAAAGCAGTTACTTCTCTCAGCCATGCCCCAAGCCCAGCCCACCTGGACCCACCATCCAACACTGCAGGATTTGGTTTCTCTGGAGTGTGTACCTGAAATCTATTTTTATTCGATAACGCAGAAAAAACTCAGCGAATCAGAAGAGAGGATGAGAGCCTCTCCTCTAATTGGCTCACTAACCTGTTGTTACTAGAGCTCCAAAGAGAATCCTGAGAGACGAGATGTAAAATTACACTGAGATGGTTTTTGTTTTTAAAACCACAAATATATCTTCTTATGGATCAACACTTCAAATTAAACACAGGAAAAGTGTAAAATACTGGACCTTCAACAATTAAACAAAGCCATGACCTATTCTTAACCTTAATGAAGCATTTTGGTTGTCTAAAACTAACAGTACACGAGACACAGAATGCAAACAGTAGTTCACAATAAAGTTGTTAGTGAAAGTTATCCATGCAATTACATTTCCTCTAAAATGCATTTGGCAGAGCAAATATCTAATTAGTATGAACAATAATATAACAATAATTTTTTATCATCTTTAGCATAAAAGAGACAAATCTGAATATTTTTTAGTTTATAAAAGTGTTACTGTCTTCAGTTATGACAGCGGTTAATAAACAGAGATACTGTGTGTCTTTGGCAGCTGTGTAAAGTAATGAAGTAAATAAAGACCACAGAGAGAGAGAAAGACAGCAAGAGTGAAAACAACACCTGATCTGCTTGATGATGAAGATGTCTTGCTAAACTAATGGTAATCACGCAGGTCTAATTGGGTGGTTTGAATCAGAGGACCACAGGGAAAAGCTAGGCGAAGGTAGTAAATGACTCTCTCCTTCAAATACTTTCAAGATGTCACATAGCAAAGAGCCTCACCTCCAACGACTGCACTGGAGCAGACGGGACAGCTCCCCGGCATGACCTCATGTGAAGCAGTGTATGAAACCACATTTACTCATCAGGGCCTCGTTTTCTTCACCACAAAGTAAACTGACATTCTGCCGGTGAAGCTGATTTGGGATTTTTAGAAAACACAAGATTCCCACTGTGCCTGAAGGCAACAAAGTACACTTTTATCTGTCATTAATTGGGATAATCGACAGAGAAATGACAGAGACAGAGAGTGTTTGTGAGAAAGACTGACAGATGAATGTCTTCCGTGTTTGTTGTGTCATGATGTCACCACTCATCAGCTCTCCAAAGGACTGGCTTTCTAATCGTCAATATCAGTTTAATGACCACTATTAAGCATTCCTCCTCATATGTCAATCAAACTTCGGTATATAAACAAGGATATTACAGTGTACTTTGAGCAGAGGACAAGTGATGGGTTCACCAGTCAAGCCCATTACTGGGAATCAGAAAAAAAATTGTCAGACTGACCACAGGTGCAGGTCATTTTTCACCATTCACCAGCATTTATCTGCACAGCAGATAGAGTGTGGATGTGAGCAGGTGCTCATAATTCAAGAATGCTGTCAAATCAGCAAAATGGCTGCCAATCTAGACAGGCACCGTTATGTGCATTAGTGGATATGAAGAGATGTGATGTGCATTAAAGGCATTAATGTTGGGGCTGGTGTTTGAGACTGCAGAACCATTCAGATGTAATTATATATAACACTTCATACGGCAGCTTTATAGATTTTAAACATTTGAGGGGAAGTGGATCTCAGGCTAAAATGTTGCTATTCAAATGCTTGGACCAGCAGCAGGTTGAGAGTGTGGCTGGATTTAATCTGGTTATAGTTGATGTACAAAATGCACTGCAACTCTGCTCTAGAGAGGTTACGATTTACAGAGAGAAATACCTCGTAAAGCGACATTTGCATTGCGCTGATCAAACATACAGTAACAGACAACACAATCACCAGATTTGCAGACATTTGTAGTGCTGTAATGCATATGTAATGCTGTGCAAAATGCAAGTCGAAGCATAAGTTACATAACAAAAAAGTACATAAACAACATGCTTCATGTTCAGCTTTGCTTGCATAGTTCAGTATTGTGGCCAATCAAAGCCCACTCTGAACCAAAATGGACTGCGAGTGCAGCAAACTCAATTCCTCGTTGATCTTGGACATTGTGGTTTGAATAAATAATTTTAGCTCGATGTGTTTTCAAATGCATCTTCATCAGCAGATGTAATTCTTTCAGTTGTCATGGAGATGTGTCAGTTGTTGTCATGTTAACACATCGAAAGGTGATCTTTTCTGTCATATGTGATGCCCACCTTGAGTTTTCTACAGCCACCCATTGAACCCTGATCAATGGTTCTTACTCCTAGCCAATCAATGCTGTGACTGGTTTGATGATGGCGTTTTTAGTCGGTGTTCCCAGGCAACTGAGCCATCTCCATGACAACTGAGCAATCAAACTAATAAGTTGACCTTGAGTTAGGATAATCATGTTTGCTGCCTGTTTCAGACACATCTGAATCTATCAGCAGGCACAACATTGTCTCTAGAAAATACATTTCCATGCCACTAATTTGTTTTGTCAATGTGGGAAACATGATTGTAAACAAAGTGTTACATTTCTTTTTGCAAGTCACAGGGACACTGGTGGATGATGGCATGCACAGCATGAGTTTTGACACCTGAAACTAGGGATGACATCCTGAGGCAGCAGCTAAATTTGAACAGTGAAATACACGAATCATGTTTCAGTTGCTGTGAACAGATATTGTAGAATGATTTAAACACATGGGCACTGAACATTTTGCAGATGTGTTCAGTATGAACATTTTTGCAACTTGGCAGATACAATAAGTGCATTATGGTTTCTTCATTATGTTGAAAAAATACATATCCTGCACGGCAAATGTATTTCTAGGAGATAGGATACATGCATACAAACATGCCTTTATGTAAGGCAAACTAATGAGGAAGTACCATCTGTCGTTTTATCCATCTCCTGCCTGCCTTCAGATGTGGTTCCTTTTGAGAACAGTGGACCATAGATATTTTCTATAAATGGCAGATTAATTAGTCTATGATGCTTCAGATCACAGGATGCTTTCTTTTTAACATTCTAAACCCCTTTTTCCTGCAAACCTATCTATTAGGATTCTACAAAACAATTTATTTTCAGTGCTAGGTGGGGCATCAGAACAGTGATCCACAGACCTAGTGTCTATATTTGTATGAAAGGTGCTTTACTATCTTTTCAAATACCATATTGTCATAGAGAGCTAAATGAGCTGAATGCCCCATAGATGATAGTGTCATTGGTTGTCGTAACAGACACATGCCAACAATTATCTAGAAAGAAGTCCTCATGCAGTTGATGCTCAGAAAATATCAGTAACAAATTCAGTACAGCATCACACTATGGCAAACAGCAGCCGCTGGTCAGCTGCAGCGGGCAACACCTTTCACACTGTAATTTACACTGTAGCTGGGAGCCATTGGCCAGATGTGCATGAAATGGATCATACTGGTGCTCTGGACAGCGAGTTAAACAGTTATCTCTGCTGCTCTGCACTGTGATCCCTCTTGATGACTTCCAGATGGTCATCCTCCTTCCTTAAGACTCTCTTTGTCCTCAAGGGAAGCTCAGGTAATGAGGTCTTAGTCATTTGGCATTAATGAAATATAGCTTCGCTGACAAGGAGGGAGGATCTCAGTGAGGAAGACAACTGGACACCTTGACCTGCTGTATGTGATCAAACGGAAGAATGCCACCAAATCTTGATGATGTAAAATGCCAGATAAATTGTTCGCACATTAATCACACATACTTCTCTCAGCGTGGAATTAAGCTCACAGTATAATTGGATCTCCAGAGAGCCTGGGAAGAAAAAAAAAAGACAACGTGAACGTGTTTTTGTGAGATTTCCCTATTGTATTCAAGTGATTGCAAGTCCACGTAATTGTGCTGGAGCACTTCCAGATGTGCAGACAGGAAGCACTTGACTTAGGGTTTGGACTCTTGGAGAAAAACAATAATTAAGAGTCAACAAACAGTAGTGACAACAGCTGTGGGAGAGGCACTGTGGTTGAGTGGCTGTGAAGACGGCTGGTTGTGGTCTGGGAGAGGTTTCCAACTGGCACTGAATCAGGGGGACAGTCGCGCCTGGAGGCTCGCACTCCGCTCCACCCCTCGTCCCCAACACTCACCAAGAGCAAGCATTTGCCAAGATTTTAATCACGGTGGGCTCAAGCAATCAATACCAAAGTGGCCCTTAGGTGTTAGACATCCCCGAGTGGAAGTGACCATTACTTTCTAATAAAGAGATTGATGCTGCTGAAGTCGTCTTCATCACCCTTTAGGAATGGCTTCCTGACTGCGAGGCATGTTAAGTGCACTTTTGCAGTGTCATGTCCCCCCGCTATCAGTCCCAGCGACCCCCCACCCT